>NC_041344.1:26697257-26744757 GCF_004354835.1 Perca flavescens
TTTAATTGAGTTAACAACCGGGGCAGGCTATTTTGCATCCCGATAACGGGACTAAGTTTGTCATTTAAGGCATGACCAATCACACTGACATCCAGATCATACAATTATATTTTTACTCAATAAAGTACTGTTTCCTTGCATGAATTATAAGATGTGTTCAATAAAGGTGGAGTGCCTCCCTCCCTCCTCTCGCAGCGAGAGTAATTACACAAACACAGTCGACGTGCTTAAGAAAAGCAGAGGGATTCATAATAAGGCTGTGGTCCCTCCCCCCTTCCTGCCTGTCAAGGTATTGGGTGATAGAGGTAGACTGTAGGGCTGCTCACTCTTAGTCGCCTAATCGGTCGTTTTGGTCTTAGTCAACTTAGATTTCTTTAGTCGATTAGTCACATTTTATGCTTTTTTTCATGCTGAATTACTTATTTCCAAGAAACGTACGGGCACATCTCTGGTAAACACAAGAATTAAAGTGGTGCTTTTGCATGACTCTTTGCGGAGAAACTCAGATTTACAGATCTGTCGATTAAATCAACTAATCAATTAGTCGATACAGTTGAATGAGTGTTAGTCGACTAAGAATTTCTTCAATCGAGCACAGCCCTAGTAGACTGACATACAGCGTAACCAATCAGAGAGCCAGAGTAAGCAGCTACACATTTAGGCACTGTAAGGGAGTGAGGGAAGCTGGTTGAAGACACTTTGTGTACTGCTTATGTAACAACGTTATTAATAATCTACTCGTTCTGAGAACAAATAAGCTGTGTCGCTATCCTTCCGGTGCGCCAGTCACATTACACACACACACACAGCCATTTCATCCATTGTTAAAGCAACACCAAAGCACTTTTCCACTTCGGTCCCCCTACAGGTTGGAAGTAAAAGGTCCATTACTGTTACCATTACCATTATTCTTATGTCTCATTCGAACTACAGATCCACCACCTGATCTGGCAAACTTGCATAGTGCGGTTTTAGCCGGTAGAGGGCCGCAAAGCGAATGCAGAAGTGCCGTTCACCCTGTTACGAGTTGATGAACCACTGAAACCATTTTGGAAAGATTATTTTAAGGTACAAAAGATTTGTTGGTGTTGCTTTAATATAAAAACATTGTCTTGTGCATCTTTAAGACGGCTATAATCATGAAAATCATATACCGTACTTTATATATAGCAGGGCTGCACGATTTTCAGAATAAAAGTCATATTGCGATTTACAATATTGCGATTGCGATGTCATTTGACATGTGTAGGTCTCAACTTAAACATACACATTAAATGAGCGTGAAAAGAAATACATAAACAAAAAATGTGCAATACTTTTTTTAAATAACTTAATATTTTACAAAATGAAATAACAAAAAATCTTTTCAAAATAGACAGATTCAACGCAGGAGTCATAAAACAGCCCTAACTGAGAGCGAGAATCATAGGTGTGTTGTTGAGTGGCGTCAGTGAGCGATTGGTCAAGCAATGAGGGAGAGCGACTGAGAGCAGTGATCAGAGAGTCAGCGTAGACAGAGAAGCGAGAGGAAAAGAAAAAAAAAAAGAGACCACAAAGGAGACGGAAAGCGAGTTAACAGTGAACAATAAAACAACGAGCTTCTGAAGACACGGTGGCTTCATCGGTTGTTGATGCTGCCAGTAAAGTGGCGGCTGTTCCAACGCTGGGAGACTGCAGTGCACACAGAGACTAGAATGTCTCTAGAAATTGCTCATTTGTTGCGGTTATGTAATCACACATATGATGTGATGTGACATCGCGATGGCGATTAGATTAATCGTGAAGCCCTATATCAGACTTAAAAGCATATACAGTACTGTATATATAGTTTATAGTACATCATATTGCATAGTGTTAACCTTTTAGATAATTATGTGTGGCAACCAATTAGGGCTGGGCGATATGGAGAAAATCAAATATCCCGATATTTTTGACAAAATACTTCGATATCGATGCCGCAACGATATTGTAGTGCTGACTATTGGTGCTTTCACAAAATATTTACACAATGAGAGTTTTGATAAATAATCATCAGTAATGTGGATATAATGACTAAGTGGGTAAAGGTAAATAATAGAACAGTTACAACATTCTGGTAAGTTCAGAAAATGACATCACTTTACAGTAATGTAGTCTTTAAAACCAGGAAAAGACAAAATATATGCTATATTACGACATCCAAAATCTAAGACGATATATATAGTCTCATATCACGATATCGATATAATATCAATATATTGCCCAGCTCTACAACCAATACAGCTTTCCACTGACCATTATTATTATTATTATGAAAAAGAGATTCTTTTTCACAAACACTAACCAACACATGACTTTACTTTATGTCCCATGTGAGCAAGCCACAAAGCTCTTTCTCCAGAATAATCACGCGCTGAGAGGCCCTTGACAGATCTCAAGGATCCAAGTCTGCACATTTCCCCCCGCTGAAGCATTAGAAGAATTCAGACTCCATTAAAGAGTATTATCCAGGCAGGAGGTGCAGAGCTCTCAGACATTAGTAATCACTCCACCTGCCTCTCAAGGATGGCAAAAAAAAAAAATAACATTATGCAAAAGGAGACTGATGTAAGAATTTAAATATGAGAATAGGAGGCGAGCCGGAAAAGTAAGGAAGATGCAACATTCAAAGTTGTACAAACAAATGACAAGAAAGATCACACGGCAAAGTGCACACAGGCACAGGATGGCAGTCAACCTGAAACTAGGGCTGCACGATATCAAGGGAACATGTAACTGCGACTGTGATATTGGAGGGAATGATCATTTTTGTATCATTACTCTACGCCCCCCCCCCCTCCCCCTAAACGCTCAATTGTCATTTCCCTTCAGTACTACGTCTGGGTTTGCCGTATAGTCTCGGGGGGTTTCTCCGGCCAAATCTTCGGCGGTCCAATCAGCGAACAGAGGGAGTGGCTGAGAACGGTGACGCCGAGGCCGTGCGCTAGAGTCGCGGCGGAGAAAGATGCGAGCGAAGCCATTCGGTCCGTTGTGGCAACGCCGGCGAATATCCAGAAGTTAAAGCCCGAGCAAAATTTTTGCAACTGCTTACCAATAAAAGACTTCCACTGATTTGCCAGTAAAATACATTTATTTTGGAGTAAGTAAGCAGTAAGTTTTTAAATAAATACTGCTTTATTTTACATGAAAAAGCCCGGTAAAACTGGAAAATCACCATTGAATAGGACTTTTTTTTTTCTCACTTATCTGTGAAACAATCATGTGCCCAGTTTTAACTCCACCCCTCAAAGAATCAGAATTGATAATTGATAAGAACCGGAATTCAAAGGACGAATCGGGATTGGAATCAGAATTGTTAAAGAGGCGCTGTGCAGTTTTGGCCATTTCTTCGCGGTTTTCTCGCAGGTTTCTCTATAGAGCCCCCCCCCTACAGCTTCAGAATAGATATTTGGCAGCTCCTATGTTTACTCGTTTCTGACTCTTCGCTCGGTCAATCTGCCGTTTCCTCTTTCTCTGTTCCTCCGACAGTGCTTTCCGAGCTTTCAGCTTCTTTTTTGCCCGGCTCAGCCATGACGATAGTGTGAAAAACGCCATCGCTACCTTGTAAGCCGGTTCCTGAATGGGCGTATGTGTGCAGTGCCGTAAGGCCACTCGTTACATCGTGAGACCTGATATCACACAATCCTTCCTGACCTCCTAAAGCTGCAAGGGTGGTTTTTCTGCTCACAGGCGCTAGGGGGGAGCGAGACGACCACTATTCAACTCGAAAAAAAAAAGTCATATAACCATTCCAATGACTCTGAAGCTGTTCAGTTAAGGTAAATTAAGCTGAAAGAACTTCATAGTTCCCCTTTAAGGTCAAGTGTCCAAACCTAATCAGAAGGCTCCTGTCAGGTAAAGTTAGGAACAGGAAAGTAGGAGTGAAAGTCCAAACGACGAGGACTCCTTTGCACGGGAGCTTCGAATCTACTCAGCTAAACACAGCAAGTCGTCCGCAAAATCTAGACGAGTACTGTGATGTCGACAAAGTTTGTTTGATTGTGGGGACTGGCACAGTTTGGCCCTCCAATGCAGACCCTGCTGTGAGGTTGTAACCCTGGGAAAACAACGCAAGAGTCACTGCTGAGTATTCGAATGCCTAGGTACCCGTATATACAGTTTGTGCCTGTCTCTCGCAGTTCTTCTTGAAGACCACCTTGTAATCGCCGTCAGTGTGGGCAAAGGCTCTACATCAGGGGTGTCAAACTCATTTTAGTTCACGGGCCACATCCCCCTAATTTGATCACAAGAGGGCCAGAGCAGTAAACCTCTCCAGAAAGATCAGAAACTTCATCGCTTTTGGAACCAAAATTTGGCCCCCCGAAAGCTTTTTTTTTCCGGTGCCATAAAAGTAGCGCCGTCCGGGGCCCAGCCCTACCTCTGCTCTACACGTGACAGACATGTACCATCTTATGGCGTTTTTCCATTATTATAGATTTTAGTATCGCCTCAGCGTGGCTGGTCATCATAGTGACTGCCGTGGGCGTGGCATTTCCCCCAATGATTTCCCCCGACTCATTTCCTGGTTCTCCTTCTCCGTAAACAACATGAAATCAACAAGATAGTTAACTTTTCCTGCTCCAGATTTCCCACCGTGGTCAGAAAGAACAGGGCAAGAAAGAACTATATGACTCTAGAGTCACTACTCGCTGCGGAGCTAATCGCCGGCACTCACACACACACACACACACACACACACACACACACACACACACACACACACACACACACACACACACACACACACACACACACACACACACACACACACACACACACACACACACACACACACACACACACACACACACACACACACACACACACACACACACAGAGAAAGCTCTGTGTGGAGCATCCGGCAGCGAAAAAACACCGCTGGCTAAACTATTTAAAAAAGCTGTCTGTCGCTAGCAATGCAGTGATCAGTGACGATTCTTTCCGACCAATCAGCAGCCTGCAGGGTTTCACGTCACCTTCTCGGCTCGCCTCAGCTCCGTTGGAACCTCGACTAAGGAGGTACTAAAAAAAAGTACCTGTTAGCTGGTACCAGGGACATTTTTTTGTAATGGAAAACCAAAAAAGGCGAGTAGAGTCTAGGCGAGGCGAGTAGGTACCATGTAATGGAAAAGCGCCAATATTTTTCTAAGCCCACTCCTTCTCCTCCTCTGTGTGAGCGGTTTCCTTTTTGTGAGGGCAAAACAAGTCCAGGTTGGCTTACCTCTCTGTCCATGCTGTCCAGGTCCTCCTTGCATAGCATGTATAGAGGCATGCTTTCGGACATGCTCGGCTGCCGTTTCCGACGAGACGGCCCCGGCTGCTCGTCGTCTTGGCTGGACCCCGCCGCGTCGTCTTGCTGACTCGGTGAAGTCCCCCTGTGGTAAAGTAACCCACAAATCAGTGGAAAACTCCAGGGCTGGGACGCTACGCTATTGTCCCGATTCGATTCGTTCACGATACATGGGTGCTGATTTGATATGTACTGCGATTTTCATATATTGCGATTCTAGAAGTATTGCGATTCGATAGTATTGGGATTTTCTTTTCCTTCTTTAACAAAAACTTAAGTTGAATGATAAACTTCTAGAGACAATGTATAATGAGACATTTCTATAAGAAATTACTGTTTTCTAAGAAGGATGCACATCACATGTCAGTCAGTCAGTCAGACATTTATTTCATTTGTAATGTATTACATAACATGGATTTTCAGCATTTTCAGCTTTCGCTTTGTTTTGCTGGAAACGGATATGATGTAGTCGCCGTCAGCAGTACCGTATATACAGAAAATATTTAGCTGAATAATTGTTAAAACAAAATGTAAAAATTATAAATATTTTAGGATAAATAATCAGATTTAACATTGTCAAAAAAATTAAAATAAAAAAATCACGATACGTACAATGTTTGACTTTTGCCCCCACCCCTATAAAACTCTTAGGGCCCTATCTGGCACCCGGCGTAGCGCAAAGCCCGACGCAAGTGTCTTTGCTAGTCCAAGACCGACGCAGTTGTCAATTTCTCGTCCAGCGGCCGCGTCGTTTAAATAGCATATGCACCTGCACCCATCTTTGCGCCCATGGGCGTGCTGGTCTTACAGGGAGGTGTGTTCAGGTGCATTCTTGGCCTATTGCTATCTTGAGGCAGCTGGAAGTGATTGTGCCGTTGACCGACAAAAACCTGGTCTAAAGTCAATAACGTAGCATTTCATTGTTATTTTTAACAGTGAATTAGTAAAATGTGCCTAGGCTTATGCACAGCGCGCGCACACCATGCTTGTTACACACACACACACACACACACACACACACACACACACACACACACACACACACACACACACACACAGCGACGCGCAGCAGCACACAAACATTCAAAAGATTAAAAAGAAAAACATTACTGTGCAAATCCCAAATCATAATAGCAATGTGCCGAGGTCCAAACGCGCCTGGCTTTTAAAGGGAATGGGAGATGAGACTCTTGATTGGTTTATTGCATGTTACCCCCAAAACACACCTATGAATTAATGAAGACACTAAGTACAACCCTTTTGAACCATGCGCCTGGCGCACGGACCCTTTTTTCCGTCGTCAAACTAGCAAAAGTGGATTGGGACACGCCCTAATCACGCTTAGATCCTTAAAATAGGGCCCTATGAATGTAACCTGCCCCAGTGGAGCTAAACACATGGACTAACTAGCTAGTTGGCTAAATAGACAGAATTAAGATATCAGATTTTGTTTTATTTGAGCAGGGTAGTGACCTCTACTGTCTCTATCTCCACTATCAACATTAGTGGGGGGTAGGGGTTTCCATTCTGTGTCACTTAATCTATCCCTCAATTAATAAACAAAATTGAATAAACTGACAAATCAACTGAGTCAATCAATAAATGTGATTGTATCTCTGAAAATGAATAGGTATTCACATTGTTCTATGAAAGAGGTAAGAGATCCCTACTTCTACCTTGTTTATGTGTTCTACTTTTAAATGCATACTTGTGTTACAATAGTCTTCACAGAAATTTGCAAAAATGACATAATCAGCACATTTCTTCACAACAGACAATTTGCGGATGTGTAGCGCAGGGTGACCGAGCGAAGGTTAAGGCTGGAAAGCAACAATGGGAAGTGTGAAGGCTGTATCTCTAGAACGAGGGCTCATTAGATGGAAAACCTTATGCAAGTGGGAAGAGGAGGGTTCCGTGCTTCCTCTTGGCAGTGCTTAATTGAACACAACTTCTTTGATGATTAAATCTAACTTTATGCAACTCCCTGAAAACACCAGTGCCTTTAATCCATGAATTATGTGTGCCGATGTTATGCTTGTGACTATTAATTACAAAGAATCATCACAGATATGTTGAATATTCACTTCAAAACATTTGAAGCCACCGTGACTTGAGTCACAGTATCTCTTTGGCGCCTGTAAGGGAAATAACATGTGATTAGGCACATGTAATCATCTTAACTTCCCATGTAGGGCTGCACGAAATGAGGGAAAATATGCAATATGTGATGACGTTGAACATTGCAATAATATTACTTGCGATAAATAAACAGATATTAAAGTGTACTCAGTTCTCCATTACTTCTGCTTTCAGTATTCTGCTAAAATACAACAAAGTGCCTGTTGAACTTTTTTTGAAAACATTTCCAAAATTCTTTCATTGAACAAATTGAACGTTGAATTGAATATAAAAAGCACCACTCAAAAAAGAACAGTTACATTTTCAAGTGCCGTTTTCAACCAATATTTTCTTTCATCTAACACAAAAAAAACATCTGTGTCTTTCGCGATATGTCGCTACAAACTATACACATGTAATTTATACAAGTGTTTTTTTTTTTTACTTTCCAATAAGTACCGCTATACTGCCATCAGTTAGTGAGAAAACAAGCCATTGACAATTAGCAATGTAGTTAAACTGTAGAAGAAGAAGAAGAAGAAGAAGAAGAAGAAGAAGAAGTCTTTTTCAGTCAGTGGATAACGGCCTTACACTAACCTGTTGAAATGTACGCACTACACAAGTGAGTACATAGTGTACCCAGTGCACTACATGTAGGTATCCGACTTGAGACACACTACAAGTTTTTCCCTTAGTTGTACAGTATAAAGCAGGGTGGATTTTATTGTGCTCTTATTTACGACCCAGAGTGCAGATGTAAATAAAAAATACAACACAAGTTTGAAGGCTCGTTTGGGAGCGACGATAAACAGTCCCTGCCACCCAATGCTGTAAATTATCCATACTATAAAAAGGTTAGGTGGGGGAGGAGGGGGGTTATTGTGCCTCAGATGGTAGCTGAAGACGCTGCATGTCTCCACCAAGAGTAATTCATAACGTAGTGTAGCACTACACCAACAGCTGTTTAAGTTCACGGAGGAGAGAGGGGTGGAAATCAGGCCTAGCGAAATAAATACTTTTTTTAATTTAAAGTGCTCATATTATGCTCATTTTCAGGTTCATAATTGTATTTAGAGGTTATATCAGAATAGGTTTACATTGTTTCAGTTTCAAAAAAAAAACACCATATTGTTGTTGTACTGCCCATTGCTGCAGCTCCTCTTTTCACCCTGTGTGTTGAGCTCTCCGTTTTAGCTACAGAGTGAGACATCTCACTTCTGTTCCATCTTCCATCGAAGGACTACTAGCCAGTCAGAAGCAGAGTGTGAGGGCGTGCCCTGCTAGCAGCTAGGCGAGCATTATAACGTGTTACAAAGTGACCACGTTTGTCTCTGAAGTAAAGGCTGGACTACAATAGAGCTGTTTGGAGCAGTTTGTGAACAGTGTTTTCTGTTGGAGATGGTAAGTCCCTTTGGGGGGGGGACTTTGTTAACTTATTACATACACACAAAAAGATATATAACACAATAAAGGAAAGGGAAAAAGCCAAAAAGCATAATATGAGCACTTTACGATCTGTTATAAGCCATTATGCAGTCAATACTCAACAAAGAATCACAAATAGCATTACTCTCTCTCATTACTCTAATTATTTTGTCATATCATCAAGAATATCATTATTGCAGATGCTGTACACCCTTAAATATTGTGATATTATTTGGTGCCATATTGCCCACCCCTAATTAGCATGTATGAAATTCCTGTCGATTGCCAGCTGCAGAAGAATAAGTTGTATATCAGTATTTCATCATTATGTTGCACTGCTCCAAATCGGTTCCTACCTGAGACAAGACTGCTCTCTGTGATCAGAGTGCATCACAGACCCCGACGCCTGGAGGTAGGATGAGGGCCGAGGCGCCTGAGGGCCCCTGCGGATCAGCTTCCCTGTGACGGGGTCGTAGGTCCGAACCTCCGGGGCTGCAGGTTGAGGTCTGGGCTGGATGGGAGCTGGGTGGAAAATATGCTTCTGCAGGGAACCCTGCATGTCAGGTAATGCTGCTGGACTGTTACTCCTGCAAAAAGACAAGGAAAAAAAAAAATCTTCTGATTTTTATGTATTGCGGTTAATATGTTCACAATATCTGTATTAGTTTCTAAGTTATCAGTTCCCATCTGCTAGGTTTGAGATGGTGTTAGTATGAAATCATGACAGACATTATGTCAGGACACTTTACAGAGTAGGTCTAGACCTAGACATTTTTTTCCACAGCGTCAAGGAAAAAAACAGGCAGAAACCTCAGACAGAGCCTGGCTCTTGGTGGGCATCTGCCACAACCGGTTGGGTGGGTGGGTGGGTGAGAGAGAGAGAGAGAGAGAGAGAGAGAGAGAGAGAGAGAGAGAGAGAGAGAGAGAGAGAGAGAGAGAGATACATTTTGAGGGACATGCAGATAATACTTTTGCAATTATATCAATTATTCTGTTTACTTGTATTATTTTATCAGATGTATTTACTCCTTGTTGTTGTTGTTTGCATGTACTTACGGTTTGGCAACACAGAGGTATTGATTTTGTCATGCCAATAAAGCAAAATGAAATTGAAAATTGAAGTCGAGAGAGAGAAAAATAAAGAGAAAGAGACAATATTGTTATTTCTGACATTCATGCCAATAAAGCAATTTGAATTGAAAATTGAGAGAGAGAGAGAAATAGAGAGAGAGAGAGAGAGAGAGAGAGAGAATTGATTTATATAGTTAAGATAATATTGTGTTAATGTTCATATGACTGTTTATTGTGTTCTGTACAAATACTTGGAAAAATTGTATATTGATGCTTTGGCAACATTGTTATTGAAACTTATATGACAATAAAGCCCCTTTGAATAGAGAGAGAGAGACAGACAGGGAGAGAGAGAGAGAGAGAGAGAGAGAGAGAGAGAGAGAGAGAGAGAGAAATACCCAACTACAATGACTCATAATAATTATAGCAGTGGGGACATGATGAACAGTGGCAATTACAGTAACCGTAAAGATAATAGAACTATGACTTCAAATAACAGTAGCAGTAGCAGTGGGCGTCGAGCAGGATCACGGCAGCAGCTGCAGCCACGATCCAGGTGCCACCACAATCTCAGTAAAGCTCTCCTTTACCTCGGCGTCTTGGAATAGTCCTCCTTTAGTGGGTACAGCTGCTCCTCCACCCTCTCCCAGCGCTCCAGACAGCTCCACAGCCAGTCGGGGTTGACAACAAAGAGGTGCTTGCAGCCTTGGGCCTGACGAACCTTCTCTGTGCCTGGGGGGGGGGACAGGGATGAGAACAGGTTTTCACCTTACAATCAAAAACTCGTACCTAACGTAGGGCTGCACGATATGAGGAAAATATCTAATTGCAATTATTTTTGACTTGTACTGCGATTGCGATCCGATTCACGATATTGGAGGGAATGATCATTATTGTCATTTGCATCGAACAATATTAAAATTTTAAAAATGTAAATGATTATAGTGTGATTTTTTTGTAAGGATCTGTTCCAAACAAAGATTTTTTTTCTTTAGTTTGTAGGATCCGATTTGTAGGCCGGGATGTCTCTGCAGCACCACAATACTTCAATCAGAATGGTTTGACACATATTCTGCCTGTTGGATATTGCACTACACGTCTAGATTGTGATTTCAATAAAAAATAAAAAAAATAAATTAATTCATTGTTCAGCGCTAACCAAAAACACACACTCTGGGTGTGCTGAAGAAGTCAGATCAATGATCAGACCTTCTTTGCTGAAAGGGAAAATAATTGCCTGGTCTGGGAAGACTCTTTTGGAGTCACTTGCTTTTCACTCATCTGCCAATTCAATAGTTTTCTTAGAAATCAAAAAAAAAGCTGTGTTTTGTTTGGTTGAATCCACAGAGGGTAGTGTCACACACAAAGACACCAAATTAAATCTTTGAGCGTAGACGAATATTGCCCCTAGGTTGTTTTAGTCACGGATGGCTAACAATCACATAGTGTACGTTCACACATTGTCTAGGCACAGTTCCTCAAATACAGTATGTGTTGTTCTGCTTATAACAAACTGTCACAAACGGATCAAAGGGATGTTCTTTATAGTATTTTTTAATGAAGTTGGACTTTGAAGTTGATGTCTGCACAACAATAACTTGATCGCAATGTTCCATTGTAATGTAAGTGAGGTAAGAGAAAGCAAACATTATTCAGTTAGGCTCCCCAATACCATATACAGCAAACAGGGCTTAGGAGCCTACAGCCAAAATGTCAGCATGGCAACATGCTCACAAAACCAATGGTAACATGCTGATGGTTAGCAGGTAACGTTGGCCATATTCACCATCTAAGTTTAGCGTGTAGCGCTGATATCCTAAAATCGATTCCATTTCAACTCACAAGGTCCCGATTTGATTCCATTTTGATTCAATTAGGGATATTTCAGTTACAATACAAAAGTTGATTGGATATGAAAGATACTATCACAGAATTAATGCTTGTCGTTAAGAATTGGCCCCAAAGCAGTTACATAGAGACCGAAAAAAATCCACAAGTGCTTTCTTTAGTGCAGAGAGTGTGATGCCGAGACGTAACTAAAATCATACATCTGTGATGTGTATGGTTTGCCAAAATTCCGCCCAACTTTGGGGGCCTTTTTTTTGCATGACATGGATTGTTGTTTTCTTTTGAGTTTTTGAGAAAGGAGGGGCTCGGTCCAATGAAGATTTAACAAAAAGATTTCATAATGAAATGGCGTGACAAAAACAAGTTTTACGCTGCAGCGGGCTGAAATAGCTGGCTCTCCTAATGGATCCACGTCTACTCAGTCCCTCACGACCCTCCACTTGTTTACTATATTCCCCTGGACATGTGGGCGGTCCCCTTTTCCCCACGTGGATTAAAGCCATTCCCATTGGTCCTTCAATGGCACAGTGGCACGTTGCGCGCATCTCATTGGTTTTCTTCTTCGTCCAAATAAGGAGGGAGCACTTCTGAATTCTTAGGTTAATCTCGGCCATAGATCAAAGACTTTTGCATGAGGATGGGACTTCTTTTCAAGCTACAGGAATTCTTTTGTTCTAATCTAGTCGGCACGACAGCAGTGGTTGGCTCCAAGACGGACAGACAAAAGGTTTCTTCCTGCCGGGTGATAAAAGCAGGGCTGGCCCCTTGACCATTTGGAACAAAGATCGTCATGATCTAATTATCTTGAGAAACTTAGGAATCAGTATGAAACAGAAAGATATTGATTGGGTCTAACTGTATTGATACAATCCTTTCGCCTAACCCCGCTGCAGTGTACATTGTGAATACATCAAAACACATTGTTCATCTTTTTTTAAACTCAAGAGGATCCCTACGATCGTCTAGTTCCATATGATATCAATATATGACAGGGCTCGACAGTCAATATTTTATTTGGTTGTCTCCATAAATTTTAAAAACTACATTCGAGCATTGTACATTTCAGCTGTTGTGCGACCGCTTTCCACACATGCGCGTTTGCCATGAAAAGATACAGGCAATGCAATTTTCGGTTCATGTTAACAGTGCATGTTTAAATCGTCCAGTAGATACCGGATACCGGTGCCCGGTATCTACCGGACGAAATAGCAACGCGGATTCCGGTGCCTCCTCAGGGTGCCACTTAAATGTCTGTCAAAAATAGGGCTGCATTGTTAATTGCTACAGAATGCTTAGCCTATATGTCCAGATCAAAGTTGGCCTAAATAGTAACTCAAAAAAACAAATCACAACTGAGAATATGCCTCATTGTTTGTTTGTGTGAATAGAGGTGAATAAATATATTGTTTGTGTTGCAGTGAAGTGTCAGTTCTGGGGGGGGTTCGGTCCTGCCCCCACTGCTAAAAAAAAAAATCCTAAAGGAAACACTGAATCATTATCTCATGGTTTTATTATTACAGTGTGCTATGGTTACATAAGAAATGAATTGCTCCAAATATAGGCAGTTTAAAAAAAATGGCAACCGTATTGTCAATTTCGGCAACCAAAAGCTGATGCCTGATTGCCAAGCCAGCCACTTGAGCTCTGTATGAATTGATGTCTTTTAACCCAGCGCTAGGTGTTAGCATGCTAACAGACAAAATAGGCCTATACAAAGTACAACATCTGTTGGAGATATATCTAACTGTTGTTGAGATATGTCACTCGTTTTAACAGTGTTCGACCAAGAGGCCAGCATCACCATGCACAGAGCCAAAAACAAAACTAGACATCCTTTATGTCATCAGTCTGTCAGAGAATGATATCTTTATGTGTGTCCATCTACGAGCTGGCAGTCATGCAGGACATGAAGAGGTCACTTAACAGGCTTGGATTGGTGGAAAGACTGAAGTAAGAGGGCAACGAGGAGTTGCAAGAGGCGGGATGGTTTACGGTTCCAATTTTGTAAAGAAAGTGTAAATAAGAAAAAGAGTACGTTTTTGGCTGCAGTTTCTAATAATTCTGCCCTTAGAAAGTTAAAATGGGTCAACACAAAGGAAAATGGAATATGCAGAGATTGAAGGCATGCTGCTTTGAAAAAGCCGTATTATATCTGTGACCAATCATCTAAGGAACACTGTGTGAACGATAATAGTAAAGAAAACCGATGATTTTTTTTTTTTTTGTGAATTCGACGAGGTGTGCTTTTTTAAAAAGGTTGTTTTCAGCAGCTCTTTCCAGACTGAATGAGTGACTGCTCATATTAGCCTGGTTTCAGCTTCGGATGATTGGTCTCTCCTTCTGATGTACAAGACGAGTGATTGCAAAGTGCTGCTCCCAGCGGGGCTAGCGCCCAGGGGACAGTGCCACTTCCCGTGCTTGTTTTCAGAAAGTAAAGTGAATTGGCAGCAATTGGGGCTGAAGGATTAATCAAATTCAAATCGATACAGCAACGTAAAAGAACACAATTTTCAAAGCGCAAAAGCAGCAATTACGTTTTAATGGAACACCATCTAACCAACCAGTGGACCGGAAAGACCTGGCCACATGGGCTTATCACACTCACACACACACACACACACACACACACACACACACACACACACACACACACACACACACACACACACACACACACACACACACACACACACACACACACACACACACACACACACACACACACACACACACACACACACACACACACACACACACACACACACACACACAGCTTTGATGCTGATTACTGTGTGAAAATGGCCAAAGGCCGATTTAATGTTTAAAGTCACGTTTCCCTACCATAATAGGGCTTAGACGCAGCACCCAATCCTTTTTGGGCACCCTCTAAGCCGAATGTGTGTAACATCATATAACTAACTAAATCACTTACCTCAGATCTCATAATTGTAGTTGGTCCCCAGTGGACTTTTGTCTTTAAGCTTTTTGAGTGTTATACATTTATTATCTGCTATAGCTTTTCAAACGTTTTAGACACAGATATGGTAGTTATCATAATAATAATAATAATAATAATAATAATAATAATACTAGTCCAAAATGATGTAAAATTGCTTTTTTTTGTTGTTGAAAACTTTACCTAATTTTCTTGAGGGAGGACCCCTGAACCCCCAGCCAAATACATGCACCAAAGTCTTATACAAACCTTGGGAAAACACTGTATTACATTGGTATAAGAGTATCGAGGAAGAGAGAGAGAGAGAGAGAGAGAGAGAGAGAGAGAGAGAGAGAGAGAGAGAGAGACAGAGAGACAGAGAGAGAGAGAGATGATGGATGCCCTGAGAGCAGACAGGTATTGGCAATTGGAGACAGAGGAGAAATTAGTTTTAAAAGTTGTCAGGTGATAGAAAAATGAACGGTGTAAGTTTAAGTTAAGTATGCTGCAGCTCATCCAGACCACATAAAGTTCCCGCCTCTTGCTTCCCAACTGCTGGGTGAAGGGATTGGAGTTGGCCCAAACGAGCATTAATTCCCTGACTAGGGATGGGCATTTGAAGCAAAAATACTATTCGATATTCACTGGGAACTACTCAACTAGTTTTCTCAGCCTCAGCATAATCATAATCTTGGGTCTTACGAGTGCAGAACTAGCCTCCATAAAACACATTTTTCACCAGCTTTTTTTTATTAAAATAAACAAACTGTCTGCAGTGTTCTCATGGATCTATAATGTCAGAATGCAGTGAACTGTGTTTCTGTCGATCAACTGGGGCCTAATTACAGAGAAGGAGCAGTCTCAAGGAACTATGCAGGAATCAATTTAAAAATAAAGCTATACTATTTAAGGCTGCATTGTTAATGTTTTGGCCGGTAGTGTGCAGGAGAACTTCCAAACAAGCAAACAGGTAAGGAGCACCGAGATCCACAACTGGTTTCTGACGCAAACCGACAACAATACCATCTCAGCTATCAGGGTTTCCCGCAGCACTTTGCAGCTAAGGCGGCCGCCTAAGCAACACACGCACATATACACACATATGAGCGATATCCGCCGTGTCTCCCTTTCATTCCAAACCACACAGTTGACAACCTGCAGGTGGAGGCGGTGGAGACCGGCTCGGACACAAACGCCACGGGCCGCGAGTCAAAGCCCTACAATGCACAGAACATTTACCGGTCCAAGCCTACAGCTGTCTGCGGACACAGACTGCGGAAAATGTGTCAGAGCCTAGTGGACAGGTGGACTGAGACTCCGTTTCCTGCTCGTCGGTGAACGGTTAATGATCGGTTAACATTTCATTTAATGGGGCTTTCTTTTGGAAGGCTGGCTGCCAAAAACTGCCACTTACTAACTAATTAATTAGCCTGAGGTAAACACTAAATATCAGTAAACCGAAGTGACGGGTGGCTGGCGTCTGTTGTGTGGGCCAGTGTGTGTGTGTGTGTGTGTGTGTGTGTGTGTGTGTGTGTGAAAAAGTAGCCGCACCTTCGCCAAAATGAAGACTGAAAAACTATGACTGAGAACTATTTTGGTACAAACATTTACTCACCATGTGGCAGATAGCCACACAGATATAGATAGATGTAATGTATTAATTATATATTATTATTTCAATTTAATATTTAGTGTTTAAGAAATAATTGTTAAATGTAGTACAGAGTCTGTAGTCACAAACAATGATGTCTTCCCATCCACTGCTTAATTATCAGCATAAAAAAAAAAAGTTAAAATTATAATCATTTCAGATTTTCATAAAATCAAACTGCATTTTTTCTGCAATATTTATGCAATGCATTTACATTCTGTAATTACATCTCAATAAAATGAGCTTGGCGGAGTCTGCTATTCCTGCACTGGATTCAGAATGCCTACCTCCTCACGGGGGATTCAAAAGGAAAAAATGCAAAACGTATAATTACAATTTTATCTCAGTGATATCAGCCTCCCTGTTTACCGTTCACCCTCTTTATACCAGCGATGTATTCAGTTACTGCTAATACAAACAAACATTTCCTGCTGCTGCTGCTTCTGCCAGGAATTGAACCAAGACCTCACCTCACCTAGTGTTACACCCTGTAGTCAGACAGTATGTTAACCAGAGCTCATCACAATGGAATGGCTGACTTCTGAGATACATTAATTGCGATGACAGTGTATTCAATCTCAATTATCTCTGCTCAAAGTTTTGACAAGGCTCAGACTCAGACACACAAATCTGCCAATATGCCAGTAAGCCTGGCCGGCATTTAAACGAGCCTTGCACGATCCTTCTTGAATTCTAGCCTGATTAGCAAAGCATGTGATTGATCAGCCATGTCCTGATTCCAGCACATGGCTACTAAAAAAAAAAAAAAAAAAAAAAATGCCTCAACTGTATTCAGTAAAATGAACTAAAATGATAATGTGCATGTCAGTAGGGATGTGCTCGATTGAGAAAGAAATTGTTAGTCGACTAACACTCATTCAATTGCATTGACTAATCGATTAGTTGATTTAATCGACAGATCTGTAAATCTGAGTTACTCCGCAAAGAGTCATGCAACAGCACCACTTTAATTCTTGTGTTTACCAGAGATGTGCTCGTACGTTTCTTGGAAATAAGTCATTCAGCATGAAAAAAAAAGCATAAAACATGACTAATCGACTAAAGAAATCTAAGTTGACTAAGACCAAAACGACCGATTAGTCGACTAATCGACTAAGAGGGAACAGCCCTACATGTCATTTTTTTTTTTTTGAGATTATTTTTTGGCCTTTAATGCCTTTAGTTGAGTTTAGACATGAAAGGGGAGAGAGAGAGAGGGGGAACTGGCTTCCTGTTGAATCCAGGATTGAGTTTAAAATCCTTCTCTTGACCTACAAAGCTCTAAATGGTCTAGCACCATCATATCTAGAAGAGCTCCTAATACCCTATTGTCCCACTAGAGCACTGCGCTCCCAGAATGCAGTTACTGGTGGTACCTAGAGTCTCTAAAAGTAGAATGGGAGCCAGAGCCTTCAGTTATCAGGCTCCTCTCCTATGGAACCAGCTCCCGATCTGGGTTCGGGGGGCAGAAACTGTAATCGCTTTCAAGAATGAACTTAAAACTCTTCTATTTGATAAAGCTTATAGTTAGGGAATGAGGAGTTGCAGTGTTCACCTAACTGGCCCAGCTGCTTCTCTTCATAATTGTTAGATTAATAATACATAACAAAGTAGAGGGAGGCAGGCCAGCCAAACCCGATCCGGCAGGGGGAGAGTTCTAAGCCCGAAAAAGCTACCTCTCCTTATGACCTGTCTCTCTTAGTTACGCTGTTATAGTTACGCTGTTATAGTTCTAGACTGCCGGGGGACTTCCTTCCTTCCTTTGACACACTGAGCTGCTCTCTCCTCTCCCTTTCTATTACTATTACAATTACTATTAGTGTGTATCCCGTCCCAGAAATGCTTGTTACTAATCCTAGCTTCTGGGGAGTTTACTCCCCAGAGTCCTTATGTTTTTTCCCCCAGCGTATTTCCTTGGAGAACGTTGGCACCAAGATCCTGGTTCCAGCTGTCGCCGTGGTCCTGCTGCACTCCCTGCTGAGCTCAGCGGTGCCCTGCAATGTCATGCTGCGTCCTGCTGAATCCTGCTGCTTCCTGCTGAACGCTGCAGCTTCCCGCTACATCCAGTCACTGTTCCATTATTAATGTGACTATTATCGCCACTGTTCATCACACCCCCAACCGGCCCGTCAGACACCGCCTACCAAGAGCCTGGGTCTGTCCGAGGTTTCTTCCCAAGAGGGAGTTTTTCCTCGCCACTGTCGCACTGCTTGCTCTTGAGGGAATTACTGTAATTGTTGGGGCTTTGTAAATTATAGAGTGTGGTCTAGACCTACTCTATCTGTAAAGTGTCTCGAGATAACCTATGTTATGATTTGATACTATAAATAAAATTGAATTTAACGACATGCAGCAAAGGGCCGCAGGTCGGAATCGAAGCCGTGGCTGCTATGGTGAGGACTGAGCCTCTGTATATGGGGGGCAGGTCCTCAGGCGACTTGTGTTTAAAACTATTTGTTTTGTTGGAAAATTATACAGTGAAAAGTTTGGAAAGATCAACACATCGTCAAATTTGACAGCGATAATGCTACTATTGTATGCTTGTTGAACAGCATGTAAAACATTTCTACATACCAGTTCTAGCTGCGATGAGATGCGTTGTACGACTGGGATCTTGAGAGCTGAGAACCAGGTTCTTGCTAATCTTGGCCCCCAGTGCTTTGGCGTGGTAGAACTCCCGGGTTCTCTCCATGGGGTAGTTGGTCGGGTACAGGCCACTGAACACGATCGTCGTGCCCTCCAGCGTCTTGCTTTTCAGCTCCGGGGCAATCTTGCGAATGTCCGGCATTTCCGAGGTCTCCTTCTTCAGGTAGGCCGCGTACCTGGCGTAGTACTCTGCGTGGATCCTTTCCAGCACTTCCTCCAGGTAGATCAGGTGATCGTCCTGGTCGATATCCGCTTCTTCTTCTTCTTCTTCCTCCTCCTCCTCCTCCATGCTCTGGTCCAGCAGCTCCTCGCCCATGGTCACCCCAGATTGTTCGCTGTTCTGGGACTCCGTTTCTGGCTCTCTCCTATCCGAGCAGCCGTTCCCCAGCTCGGGGTCCGGGAGAAGAACTCCTGAAGGTTCTGCTGCGTCCGAACCGGTTTGTGCTTCACTCGGGCCTTTACCGCCCCCTTCCTTTGGCCCGTCCCCGGGCTCTTGCGTGACTCCTTCCTGCCCGGACTTCTTCGCCTGGCGAGACTTGGCCTCACTGTCACTCACGGGTGAGGGTGGCTTTTCTGTGACGGAGTCATTGTCACTGTCACTGGAAAGGTCAAAGTCCAAGTTGTTGGACCCGTGGCTCGGCGCCGATGAGTTTGCGCTGTCCTGCGCCTCGTGTGCCGCCAGCATCCTGTTGCTATCGTCTTCCTTAGCGTTTGTTCGGTCGCCCGCCTGAGCTTCGGAGTTTCCTTTGCCGCATCCCGATTCATCCTCCACAACCCCCGTGGGATGCGTCCGTTCATTTGTCGGTACTTCCTGAGAGGACTGAGACGCCGTGGTCTCTTCGATTCCAGAAACGTTCTGGTCTTTGGCCCTTTTACTGGGGCCGTTATTTTGCTCGTCGCCACCGAGCGTCCCTGCTGGTTCGGCGCTCTCCGCTGGTCGACTGGGCGGGCCTCCTGCTGGAAGAAGACAAAGCAGTTAGGCAGCATTCAGGGACACGTGCATCAGAACCAACAGGAGACGGTAAGAAAGGGTTCTGGCGTCAACCGGGCCAATTTACATCAATAACTATGAAATCATTTATCCCATGACATTGATCATTTATTCAAAAAATTATTAACTCAACTGATTATCATAAAATGTTATTTTATCCTTTTTATTTTCATACCAACAGAGTTTTATATGACTTCAATTCATTTCACAATGTTTTTTTGTTCTTCAAAAGTCTGCCTTTATTTCATAATGGATTTTTGCAGTTATAGTTATGGCCCTTTTCACCCTGTACTTAGCATTTATACATTCTGGGAGGTCTGTGATCCTGTGATTATAAAACCTCTTAGTAATAACCTTACTAACACTTCACACGAGTGCACTCCACCCAGGGGATAACCCAGTTTGGGGAAGAGCTGCCCTGGCTGCCCGTGCTGGCATCAAGTCTTGGTGTAGAATCTTCCTCTAAGGGAAATCTAAGTCCTCTGGGTCATTCCGGTGCAAGTGACTGTTTGAGCGTGGAATCAAATTCTCAAGCGATGACCTGTCAACAGCACAGAGTAATCCACAAGACAAGTGGTACTGATGCTGAGAAAGTCAAACTTGACAAATAAGAAGAATTATGATTTTTTGGAGGCAAAGCATCCTCTAATTTTTGAATGACATAGAAAGCTGTACTGTAGACTCTGCACTACATATACTTCCATCAGTGATATTAAGTGGAGTGTACTGTATGGCTTGGAACCACTGAGCTGGATTCACAGGAGAGGGCAGCTAAATAGTTTGAGGAAGCAGTGCACGGAGAGCAGGCACGGGCCAGTGGACACCCTTTAGAATGTACTAGGGGTGGGGAAAAAAAATCGGCATAGTATAGTATCGCGACATTTTCCGTGGCAATAATGTATCGATACACAGACGCCAAGTATCGATCTTTTACTATATATGTGTTGGTCAGTTTGTCTGCTTGACAATCCCATTTTGCAGCAATAAAATTGACGTGAGATGAACAAACAGAGAAATGTATCTTTTGAGATAAAACAGATGTTGACAAAGTTTCCTTTTGGGGACGTCATTTGAAACTGGGAAAAATTTCAAGTTGGACAAAAAGGTAAGAAATTGCAATATCATCGCAGAATATTGCAATATGTTTAAAATCGCAATAATATCGTATCGTGACATAAGTATCGGGATGATATTGTATCGTGAGCAGAGGTGTCAAGTAACGAAGTACAAATACTTCGTTACCTTACTTAAGTAGAAATTTTGGGTATCTATACTTTACTGGAGTAATTATATTACAGCATACTTTTTACTTCTACTCCTTACATTTTCACGGAATTATCTGTACTTTCTACTCCTTACATTTTAAAAATAGCCTCGTTACTCATATTTCAGTTCGGCTTGTTTTCATTCCGGCTCGTCAGTCATCGTTCAAACACACACACACAAAAACCCTATCCAGATAAATCGCTCCATCCGGATAGAGTGAATGTGATTGTGGTTGGATGAGAAGTACAAACATAGTCATTCCGACACCCTATTGGTTTGTACGCGATCCATCAAACCTGCACAGACCCGGTGCTTTAACGACCGTTATCTACCGGACCGAATAGCAACGCGGATTTAGGTGCCTTATTTCGGTGCCACTTAGATGCCTGCGCTTCTCTCTGATGCTCTGAAAACGGACGTTAGAGGGAACTGAAACATCACCGCACGGGACGCTAGTTAACACTACAGTTGGCAGCAGCTAACGTTAGCCTACGGTTAGCTAGCAGCTGGAGTAAACACGGTTAAAACGGACAGCTAAACGGTGTAAAGTGTGTCTGTATTTCACTGGAGAGGATTGTAACACCAGACTGTAGCTGCCATTGTCTGATAAACACAGAAGAGATGTGTCACCTTTTTCAGCCCTTCTGAGTTTGCAGGTATGATTTTAATATAACATTATTATAGTCATATGATTTTGTCCTAACGTTTTGGGGTTAAGCTGTTGTCCTTAATGGCATTGTTTCCCCCTTACATCAGGGGTCTTGAACGTTTTTTAAGCCAAGGATCCCTTAACTTAAAGTGAGATGTAGCAGGGACCCCCTACTACATATTGTATGAAATTAAGTTGCATATTAAACTGGGCCTACAATAACTGTTAGGGCAACCTAAAGCCTTCTTACATACCCTTTTTTCATAAGCCATTAAAATATTAATTGTTGGCATGATTTTATAAATCATATTTTAATGTTACATACTGTATGTGACATACTGTATGTGGCACAGTAAATCTAGGATTAACTGTATCTGTGGGCTGATATCTTAGTGACTACCTTACCTATAGGCCAGTAAGCTTATCATCAGTGGGAATTTATATTTGCTAATAATATGTTGGAATTATGTTAAGGCATTTTAATTTTAAAAGACTCAAAGATAATAAAAAGACTCAAAAATTTACAATAATTTGGAGGGCCCCTGCAATGACTTTGAGGACCCCTTGTTGAAGATCTCTGCCTTACATTACTTTTATACTTTAAGTAGTTTTGAAACCAGTACTTTTACACTTTTACTTAAGTAAAAAGCTTGAGTTGATACTTCAACTTCTACAAAAGTCTTTTCAAACCCTAGTATCTATACTTCTACTTGAGTAATGAATGTGAATACTTTGGACACCTCTGATCGTGAGGCCTCTGGTACTTCCCACCCCTAGTATGTAAGAATGCACTAAATCAGATTTGCGCAAAACTTTTCGACAGTGCTTAATAAATCCTCAAAAACAATGAACTTTAGACTTCCATTGTTTGCCGCATCTGAATGTGAAGAGTGGCTGACAATCTACAGGATAGGTTTGGGCATCGAGAACCGAATCCTACTTGGAATCGTTTCAAAAATTACGATTCCATCGGAATCGTTTCTTTATTGGAATCGTTCGGAGGATTTGGTTTCAAATCTTATCATGGGTTCCAAAATTAAAATGCACAAGTTTTGGTTTCTGTAGCGGCCAGGTGCTTGTTGTAGTCATTGATACAGTGTGTGATATCACATTTCATACAGTGGTGTAGTCTACGTGATACGCAGGTATATACGCAGTATACCCACTAAGAAAGCTCCAGGATTTCCATATACCCACTTAAAAAATGTGCAATGGCACGTAACAACATACTTTCCATTATAATTTTGGTTTATTTTGAAAGGTCATTTTTTTCTTCTTCATATAGGCTAAATAAAAAGGTATTTCCACCATAAATTGATACATAAAAGTGTGTATGAATCAGTGTTTCCTTTAGGATTTTCTTTAGCAGTGGGGGGTAGGTCCGAACTGACAACTTAAGTTATACAACTTACAGTTCTCAAGGACGTACACACACGATCTCAACTGGCTTTTCATCCGGACAGCGTCTCTTTTTCCTTTCTCCCTTTTTTTGTGTGTGAAGCGCATGTCCGCGCTATTCTCCGACATGCACTCTAACAATGCAGCCCTATTTCTGATACCGTGGGGGGCAGAAATGTTGTCGTGGTGGGCTGCCATGGTCAAATCAACAGAGGAAACACTGAGAATGCAGGAAATGAAGTCTTCGATGCTCAAAAAAAATCATTTTATTTCAAAATGTATGTTTTGTATTACCTTTAAAACTCTGCGTTATTAATAAATGAACCGGTATCTTTATTTTATAATGTTTTTGTTTCAGAAAATACAAGTGCAACTCTAAATAGTATTTTTTTTTTTAATACTAAATCTAAAAAGACAGAATTGCTCATTTAGTCAAATCCTTCATGCAAATGTCTGTATGTTGTTGTCCATGTGATGGAGATTACTAGAACCTGTCTACTTAAACGATTTGACTTGCAAAGCAGCAAGAGAAGAGAATTGCTTGAGAGAAAAAAAAAAAAAAAAAAGAAATCATGTCCCGGGTTCGTATTTGCATTGGACCAAATCTGCTTTGGGCAAACGCTCTATTCTTTTCTCAAAAGTAGCAACAAAAAAAAGGCCCATTACGGAGCCTGGCAGCTGTTGTAACATGGGCTCAGTACAACCATGAGTTATCACTAATTGATGTGACAGCTTGAGAGTGGGTGTAAATGAGGGGGTCCGACAAAAGTCCCCAAGGAGACACACTGGCTGGCTCCAAACAGCTTGTTTCCTGCTATGATAATGAAGAAAATAACACCGTGTCTTTGAGAGGATTCCCTATAGGACTTCATCGCAGAGGGACATACTGTATGGTGGGGAAAGTATTGGAGCCCTTTAGGACAGTCTATTATTGTTTATTGAGGGGTCCCTTTGACTAACGATGAGGTTGGTGGATAGAAAGGTGTAGGCTCATCACGTAAACTCCAGGACGCTGGCTGAACATGAATGCAGTGTTGATGAGTATTCATTGTTTGGGTCCAGGCTGAGTGACTCTCTATAATAAATTAAATTATATGACCAAGGAACCTAATAGTTATCATTTGCCTAATATATAGCAAGTCTGTCAGTCTGTCAGCGGGACCATATAAACAGAAAATAGTTAGGTGAATCATTAGTAAAAAAAAAAAAAAAAAAAAAAAAAAAAGAATTAAACATTTTTTTTGTTCAATATTGATTCTAGGTAAAAGAATATATTTTTTTTTAAATGCCGCAAAATAAAAAATATCACAATACAAACGTTTGTCGATTTTTTTTTCACCCTTAACGCATAATCAAATAATAATGTTATAAATTGCATTAATTTATTTTTTTTTTTTTAAAATTTGGGGCTTTTCCGCCTTAATTTTGACAGAACAGCTTGGTGAGAAAGGGGAGAGAGAGAGAAGGGGGAGATATGCAGGAACTAGGGCTGGGCAATATGGAGAAAATCAAATATCCCTATATTTTTGACCAAATACCTCAATATCGATGCCGCAACAATATTGTAGTGTTGACTTTTGGTGCTTTCACAAAATATTAACACAATGTGATTTTTGATAAATAATCATCAGTAATGTGGATACAATGACTAAGTGGGTAAAGGCAAATAATAGAACAGTTACAACAGTCTGATAATTTCAGAGAATGACATCACTTTACTGTAATGCAGCCTTTAAAACCAGGAAAAGACATTACTTGTGTCATATCACGATATTAAGATATCCAAAATCTAAGACGATAGCTAGTCTCATATCACGATATCGATATATTATTGACATATTGCCCAGCTCTAGCAGGAACTCGTCACAGGTCGGAATCGAATTCCGGACCTCTGCGTCGAGGCATAAGCCTCTCAGTATATGTACCCGGCCAGATTTCATTGCATTTTTAAACAGTCTGCACCAGAATTGGTCCTATCGCAAATTCTCCTGGTCAGTGAGATACAGCACAGAGAACGCTGTGCCTCTATTTCCAGCTATGTACTGGACTGTGTAACAGTCATCATTAGCACTATGAACCCAGGAGAGCAGCCAAAGTTCAGTGAAGCCACTGGACTGACTTGCTTGCTTACAGCTAAAAGTGCCTCTCCCAGGGGAATGTGCACAGTAATGGAAACCACTCACTGGACAGGGCATGCTTGTCCATTTGCCACTCAGTGTTGCATAAACTGTCAGCTATTTTTTTCGTTACAGGGTCTTTCAACGAATGCGTCATGTTATTAAAAGGGCAACTTTGGGTTTTTTTACAACCCGGATCCTATTTTCCCACGTTTTTGTTGTGTCCAAGTGACTGATGGGAACGACAATCTTGGAAATTGGTCGTGTGTAGAGCAAGGGCGCTGCCGGTTACAGTGTTCTCGCTCAACACTGGACCAACTTCAAAGACTTTTGTTCACATTAGTCACTTAGACACCAATGCATTGGGGGAAATGGGGTCCAGGTTGAAAAATGCCGAAATGACCCTTTAATAATAATAATAAAAAAAAGACGTGCGGGCACTGTACCTTTCTTTGCCATCTGAGCTTCCCGTGATCCAGGGGGAGCGTTGATGTCCCCTGTGCCCTGGAAGTAGATGTATTTCTTCACCGTGATGAGGTTAGGTGCAAACTTCCACACGTCCTCTCGGTCGTCGATTATGGAGACCATGGAGTCACCACAGGGGAAGAGATTCCTGTCAGGAAAACCACAAGACACGAGCTGAACCTTTTTGACATAGGCTACACTACCGGTCAAAAGTTTGGGGTCACTTAGAAATTTCCATTCCACTCCATTATAGACAGAATACCAGCTGAGATCAGTGGCATTGTTTTTTTTTTTTAACCAGGGCAGTTTTCAGATTACATTATGTGTTTACATAATTGAAAAAAGGGTTCCCCAATGTTTTCTCAGTTAGCCTTTTAAAATGATATCAGATTAGTAAACAGAATGTGCCTTTGGAACATTGGATGAATGATTGCTGATAATGGGCAATGTAGATATTGCATTAAAGATCAGCCACTTCTTTCTACAACAGTCGAGAACCCTTTTGCAATTATGTAAGCACATAACGTGATCTGAAAACTGCTGCCCTGATTAAAAAAAAACAATGCAACTGATCTCCGCTGGTATTCGGTCTATAATGGAGTGGAATGGAAATTTCTAAGTGACCCCAAACTTTTGAACGGTAGTATATGTCCAAAGGTCCCCCCCCCCCAGATAAACACTGTGAGGCTGGTATTTATCTCTCTTCGATTGTAGCACTCTTGTAGTGACTTTGCTATGAATCAAAAATAAGGGGCACTTCAATCAGTCCATTTTTCTTTTCAAGATGTCACCGACCACCATTCATTACTAACACAGAGAGAGAATAATTGATCTTTACTCGTCGTGCTCGTCTACAGTCACTAACAATACAGAAAGGTTGTTCATGATACAAATGGGTGCAGAAACTGAGAAACAATTTGGAGGAATTCACTGCTGCCAACAGGCAGCGTGGATCATACGCTTAAATCCACCAAACGGTCCCATCAATACCTTGTAAGAAACCCAAAATGAGACACACGCAAGTTTTATCCATACAAAAAGTCTATTTTTGCTTTAAAACAAAGCAGAGTTAAATAATGGGTTACACTTTCCTTGAAGGTATCTACATTAGAGTGGCATGACACTGTCATGAACGTGACAACATTATAAACAAGTCATAAACGTTTATGACATAACGCTTCTTCTTTGTCATGACAAGTTAGGGTTAGGGTTCATGTGTTCATGACAGTGTCATGTCACTCTTATGTAGATACCTTCAGGTAAAGTGTTACCAAATAATGTCTAGGGAGTGGATGGGTGCAGGGTAGCAGAAGGCAATTCCCACCTAAGATTCCCCGTCTTGGAGAAAGGGTCGATGCATTCATCTCTGGAAAGGATCCGATGAGAGAAAAGCTTCTTTTCAGGATCCAGAAAGCCTTTAAAAAAAAAAAGAAAAAAAGATGGAAATATGAGGAAAAGAAGAAGAAAAAGAAAGCCAATTAAGCGGTATCTGAAGACTGAAGTCATAAACTTCCTCTCCAAGGTCGCGGTAGGTAGTTCACTTGTATTGAAAAGATACAGAATGCCACAGCACTTGCAACAAAGTATGCTATTTTATTTCCACACCATTTCTAGGAAACATTAACAAAACTATCCAGCTACAAAGAAAATAGCCTATTCTCTTATCTGAACCGTGTCACTACCTTTTACCTCAGTATCTTCTCATTCAATCAAGCGTTGAAAACTTTCTCACTCTTTCTTACTATGTCTGAGAAGAAATGCATAGATTGATTTAAAGTGCTCATATTATGCTTTATGGCTTTTCCCCTTTCCTTTGTGTTCTATATCTTTTTTTGTGCACGTTATAGGTTTACAAAGTGAAAAAGCCCAAAGTCCCCCCCCAAAGGGACTTACCATCTCCAATAGAAAACACTGTTCACAAACTGCTCCAAACAGCTCTATTGTAGTCCAGCCTTTACTTCAGAGACAAACGTGCGTCACTTTGGAACACACCTTATAATGCTCGCCTAGCTGCTAGTGTGGCACGCCCTCATACTCTGCTTCTGACTGGCTAGCAGTCCTTACCTAGCTACTGCGCATGTGCGACTCCCAACAAAGATGGAACAGAAGTGTGATGCCTCACTCTGTAGCTAAAACAGAGAGCTCAACACACAGGGTGAAAAGAGGAGCTGCAGCAATGTGCAGTACAACAAAAAATATGGTGTTTTGTTTTAAAATCAAACCATGTAAACCTATTCTGATATAACCTCTAAATACAACTATCTACCTGAAAATAAGCATAAAGCACTTTAAACCTTGGCTGGGGTTAGTATGACCTACCCTGGCTGAACAAGACGGCACAGAGTCTCCCTTTTAACCACTCAGCAGAAGCTGTCAATAGCTGGAGCACTGCTGGGGAACATGCAGACCTCCCTGCATCAGGACCAGTAGTCAAATCCAATTCAAAATGCATTAAACATTCATCATATGGAGGCAGAACCGTACCGTGCCAAAGCTGCTTCTATTAAATACAGTATAATGAAAGATTGCACCCTGAATACCAAAACACAGCATATAAAACAAACTACCTACACTTCAATATAACCCGGCATTAAATCATAACTGAAATATTTTCACCTAAAAAGGAAACCAACACCAGTCAGCTACCAGCCAAATGCTGCTTAAAACTAGGCTACATTTGGAAGGGCTGTCCAGTGTACCTGCAGATTTAGCAAGTGCCCGCCCAAAGTCTTAATGCAATACATTAACTGGCTTAAATGTAGCACCCCTGCTGCCTACAAATGACACAGAGAGATATTAGATGCACAACAGTGAGCCAGCATAACAGCAGCTGGAACACAAAACATGAGCAGACACCTCCCTCTTATGGCCACAACCAGGCGGTACAAGTAGAAGCATTCTGGATTCATGTAATCAGCAATTATAATGTGTGTGTGTGTGTGTGTGTGTAGGGGGGGTGCTGTACAATGTCAGGGAATGAGTCCCTTACCAGCGATGGTGTGTGCGTAAAGGCGGCTCCCGAACGTGAAGACGTGCAACTCGTAGAGTTTGGCGATTTTCTCCAGGAAAGCCTTGCAGTGTGGGCGCAGTCGCGTGTGGAGCATGGGCTCTCCTCGGCCGAGCTGGAAGTGGAAAATGCCCTGGTGGACGTGACAAAGAGCGTTAACTATGACACGGTGCGGTGAATGCACGGATTTAGGTCTCAGCATCTGCTCTCTGAGGAAGATTTTGAATAAGAACGTCAATGATAAAAAGGCTGAAAACTGTCAATGCAAAGTACCTTCCAGAAATGACTACTAGGTCTAGTTTCTAATGGCAAACGGGGAGTAACCTTTACCCTAAAGTGTGCAAATTACAGCACGTACTTACACAGTCATTTGTCATGAGGCTTTGACATCACTGCACTGGCAGACAGCCCTTTGATCTAGCTCAGAAGAATCATCCTGAAAACAATTCCTGTCCTCCATATTATGTTAGAGCAGAAACTCGTCAGAAACCAAAGTATTCATAGCTGTTCCCAATCGCCAATCGAAAGCAGAGTGAAAAGCCGAGTGGCATAGAGAGAGAAAAAGGCATGATACACGTTTAAATATGGGGAAAACAAGACTTTCACAACGTCTCTGTTGTTTTTGAACTTTACTCATGTGCGAAAGGGGCTCTGTTTCACCAAAAAAAAAGTCTTATTAAATGCTTTAAGTGATATCTGGTTGCAAATATGAAGTTAACTATCAAAGAAATCACAAACTCAAGTACAGGGAGACATCAGACTACTGCATACAATCAATACATGTTTACATTTTAATGTAAAATTCCATGTTCTGTTATCTATTAACAGATGTGGGGGTGGCAGTAGCTCAGTCTGTAGGGAGGTAGGTTAGGAACCGGAGCGTCGCAGGTTCGAGTCCCCGTACAGACCGAAGTACAGAGTGTGGACTGGTAGCTGTTTGTGTCTAAGTGACTGATGGGAACAACAATCTTTGACATTGGTCCAGTATTAAGCAAGATCGCTGGCGTGTCTGACATCATTATTGAGAGGATTTCTAAGATCGTCGACCTTTCTGTTGAAGAGTAAGATCTTTTTTTTTTAAATATTAAAAAGTTCGCTAAACCCACCAGACTCCATGTAAATAAATAGTAATATTAAAAATGTTAAAATACACTTCATTCAGAGTCGACAGAAACAAAATAAAACGATGAAAAGCCGTTTTGGGTTGTCTTTCCACTTTTCCAATCACCACAATTCTAGTTTTGGTTGAAATAAACACAAAGTTTACCGATTTACATGTGAAAATATGTTGGCTCTATATATGCTAAAAGTATTGCTTTTTTAAATGGAGTCTGGTGGGTTTAGCACTAGCGACCTCAGAGCAGTTTCTGGTTAAACAGAAAGGTCTCAAAGAGGTTTTAAAGGTCTATCTCCATGTGTCAGACACTTAGAATATTGATCTGAGCCTGTCAGTGGTAAAACGAGCACTTTTGTGAAGGTAAATACAACATGGATAATTGCCTTATTAACTTACATTGTAGCTTGTTTCGCCATCGCGATCTTGCTTAATACTGGACCAATGTCAAAGATCGTTGTTCCCATCAGTCACTCAGACACAAAAACATCGGGAAATAGGGTCCAGGTTGAAAAAAAACAAAACGGTAGTTACTCTTCAAGACCTTAGCTAATGTTGGCAATTAATTGCGGTTTACCAAAGCAACCGCGATTATTTAAAAGAATTGACAAGTAGACAATTATGTAATAATTGTTACAGGCCTAGATATGATGGAATAATACCTTATTGGACATACGCTGGCAGTGCTGTTCAGTGGTGTGGATCAGCGTTTGGTCCAGGTCCACCATCAGGACCAGCTTTCTGTTCCGGTGGAGTCTCTGCTGGTCTTCTCTGCCCAGCTGCTCCGCTTGCTGTTGGGAGGGAATAGAATGAATGGAATATCCTGGGCCACCACCACTTGATGTTTTTTGAATGACAATTGTTAATGCATAATTAACAATTGTGTTAATAAATTAACAGTTTTTTGTGTGCCCTGGGTATTTAGCTGCATGTAATTGTCCTGACAGGATAATACATTTGAATTGGATTGAATTAAATTAAACTAGCCCTGGAATGCAACCTACTATTAGGGGCTAGAAAGTTAGCACTGGCCTTGATTTTGGATGAAAGAAAAAAAAAAACATCTACCTTTGATATGGTCAAATATTTTCCAGTGTTTGATTACATATTCATTGCATAGTTTAAACTGGTTGTCTATGGAAACCTAGACCTAAACAGACGCTTATTATTCATGACTGTGGAATTATCATTTTGTTTCAGCGGAGAGTTGTGTGTTCTAAATACTCTAACAAGATTTTCCACCCCAAAATTCTTGACATTCCTCGGGAAACGTTGAGCATTTGTTCAATTTGAAGATATAAAATGTCGCAAGGGTGTGTGGGGTGGGGGGGGGCACAGTGCTTCCAATAGGAATGCCCACACAGATATCTTAGAATAGGATGAATATGAAGTATATGTGCCCTACTAGCCCAGTCTTCCACGCATCTCCATCATATGACTCACCTCGGAGCTGACCATCAGCTCAGGGACACTGTGCACCATGGAGACGGTTGCTGTGGAGATAGGAGTTTGCTGGTTCCCATTTGTGCTCTGCAGCCTTAGAAAGGGAGAAAGAAAAAAAGAAAAAAACGTTGGGAGTCATGCATTTTGTGCATCTCTTGGGTCCTTGAACATATTGTGACTGAGTAGAACGACTTAGCAGCAGTTAGCACGAACAACACTACAATTGGCAAAATATTTGGTTCATTGCTGTTTTACAGTTTTAAGCTACTTTTAGACTGACTTTTTTTTTTTGGTCTATTAATACATAAAACATGTTATCAAATGACATGCAAGAATGATTCCCAGCTGTTCAACAGTTCAGTGCCAGTCTCATCATGGATCCTCACAATGCAAACTTTGAGGGGTTGACCGTCATAAACAACTCAAGCTAAAACTTTAACAGCACTTTGTTTCTTTACATCAATAATCTACAATAATGTAGCTTGTCTCGGGTTCTAACTTACAGCTGTACATTTCACATCTTCATCTGACTGAAAGTAAGGAGAGGGCAGAAGGTGAGCACACGATTTATGCCCTGAGTTGTTCTCAGCTCTAACTGTCTGATCTCTGGTGCCACCTGATGGTTTCAAATAATACAGAATCCACTCACCTAAAGGATTATTAGGAACTCCTGTTAATTTTCCTGTTAATGTTAATTATCTAATCAACCAGTCACATGGCAGCTGCTTCAATGCATTTATATGTGTGGTCCAAGTCTAGACAAACAATCTCCTGAACTCCAAAATGAATGACAGAATGGGAAAGAAAGGTGATCTATCTATCTATCTATCTATCTATCTATCTATCTATCTATCTATCTATATATAAAGCATTTGTAACTGACTTTTACATTATTTCGGTAGAGATGTTTTGCTATCAGGTCAGCGAACTGTGTGGGGTCAGCGAGTAAGCAAATCAGATCACGGTTATCCTTAACAATGAACAGGAAATTGAAAAACATATACATGTATAAAAATGTTACAGTGTGTGCATGCCCTTACTGAGTCAGGTCCTGGCCACATTCAGCACATAAACCCTTCATTACTATCGGATGGCTGCATTCTTCTACCCGGACAATGACACCTCTGAAAAAAAGAAAAAACACAATGTTGGTGTAAGTAACTTTTCGGTAAACCAGTAATAGTGCTTTAGTTCCATCTTTTGGCGAGATTTTCATGTTACAGACATTTGGTTCGTAGCATGTGAGGCCTCGGTATGAATCAAGTTTATCAGCTGTTACATGTTTTAACACGTGTATCACAGATTAGCGATGAGCCTCAAAACTATATGTTTAATGTTGGGTTTTTAATAGAGAGTAAGTTGTAAATCCAGTCAACTAAATATGCCTGTATTTATTTACAATAATAAACTTTATATAATAAAAGCTTGGTACACAGCTGTTTTGCTTTGTATCTAAATAAGACACTACAGTTATATATTTTTTAAACTTTTTCAAATAGCTAACCTTTTTGCTATTCTGTGAAATTACTTTGTTACTTCACTTATGCAAATCTTCCACAGACTAAATCATTTCTGTCCCATCTAATTTTTAAAAGCAGTCACTATTACACCGTTTTTATATTACTTCTTTCTGAGGGGAAAATGCTGTCACAACAAGCAGCATGGAGGAGTAGGAGTATCCAAGGAACACTTGAAGGCAACACCACTTCTCTCACAGGCGTGACAGCCAAATCGTTCTAAGTTTTGAATCAGAGATGTAGCTAATGCTTATGGATATTGGAGGAATGTCACCGTAGACAAAGATGTGCTAAGCAGCTGCTGAAAAATACATCTCCTGTTATTCTGAAATAATAGGCGAGCAAGCAGAGGCAGGCGTTAAAACGGCTAGCTGGTTCAAATTCAGTGGGACAACAGAGGCCGCCTCGGGCCATTCTTCTACCTGTCAACCTACACAGCCTGTACACATCCCATGCACGCGAGAGCGAGACAACACTCCACGTGGTTGTGCCTTCAAAATAAAAGCGTTAAGATGTTTTACTTGCGAGCGTGACTGAAAGCACATTAAACAAACAATTAAGAATCCGTGTAACGTTGGATACAATTTTGCTTACAATTGGGTTGCATCTCCACTTTAATTGCAACTGCTTAAAATGCCCATAAACTACTATCTAAAAGAATACACCTTTATTTTGAAAGTGCTGGCCAAAAAGGCTGCTTGTTTGTTTTGACTGACTTGACGCTGGTGCGAGCAAACGCTGCGAGTGGTGTTTCGAGTACGGCTAGCAAAACAAGCTAACGGTACTTAGCACTTGTAGCAATGTTAACTCGTTAGCTAGCTAACGTTACGCTGCAGGTGAAGCCCTTGGCTGGCAAAGAGATACCAAAAGTACAGCTGACATGCTGCCTGTAACGTTAGCCATTCCAGCAGGCAGGGAGCAGGTCAGCAACACATTAGCTAGCAGAGTGACTCACCCGGGAGGTATAACTTGTCCAAGTTGACAGCAAAGCTCCTTGACTACTCCAGCTCGGTCCGATTTCACCTTTTTCTCCGGTAGCCTGGCAGCCTCTGTCCCTTTCTCTTGAGATATAGGAGCGCACAGTGCTAGCACGGAGTCCAAGTTAACAAGAGAACCGGGTTTGACTTTCCACTCTAAGAGCCGTAGAGGGAGAGCCCCGCTCGGCCAGCAGATATCTGCCACCTGCATCGCGGGGCCCTCCGATGCTGCACCACCGCCAGAATCTGCAGGATCCTCCATCTGCCCCGCACTCTACAAAAAAAAACACTTTAGTTTTCAGCAACGGTCCACTCAAAACGTATCCACTGGATCTCACAACTGCCCGTGTGTAATTAAAACCCACAAACCACGAGCATCAAGGAAAATTAAAAAGAAATGTGCTGCCGATTTAAACACAGTAGCTTCCAGTCAGCTACGTTCGCTCTTCCCGCCCGTAAACAGGAAAACGCAACACTGCAGCGACACGGGTCGCGATATTACAAATCCCACTATGGCCACGCCAAGACCCGCCCTTCAATAGCGTTCACACACTACTATTGGCCAGGCGTCCATGCTTACATGTACAGGTCATATCCCCTGACCAATCCCATAACCCTAACCTTAACCACTCGAGGTGAAATGCCTGCTTCGTAGGGCGGGTCTTGGCGTGGCCATAGTGGGATTCGTAATTTTGCACACGGGTCCACGGGTCACTACAGCATCCGGTAGTAGACCACGCAGCCAGCTAGATGAAAAAATTCAACATATATTTCAAAATAAAATACCCTAATGAAATAGCGCAATATATGGTTTATTGAAACGTTTTAAAAAACTAGTTCACTATACGTTTTTTTTTATTTTTTTTTATCTCTGATTATGTTTAGTGCTTTCTGTTAAAGCTATTGCCCGCATATCTGTTTCTTTTTGGTGAGTAATTTCACAACCTTCTAAATGCCAATCCAAGTTTACGGTTTCTACTGACAACAACGCACAAGCGACACTAGGCACAAAACAAACGGGTTGTAAGTTATAATAAAGTATCATATTATTAACTCAAATCCCTACAAAATTTTGTAATAAATGACAAAATCCACTCAAGCCATCCTAGCACTTTAACATTACTTGTTTGTCTTTGTTAAACTTTCCATAAGCTTGAGATATTAAGGACCGTACGGAACCCAGAGACCTACATGATGTAAGATGATGTAACAGTGACAGACAGACAGACATGATCTAATTAACACAATAAGCTGCAGAGTACATTCGCGAATACATCAAAACATCAGCATACTTTTACTTCTTTTTTTTAAAAACTCAACACTATCAATCAATTAACTTCATAGGTAGAAGTTGGGATGTAAAGTTGGAGGACAAGACACGAATAAGTAAATAATAGGACAAGGGCATATTGCTCAAACGAAAGCTCGAACCACTCCGTATAATCAGTGACGTACCATTTCGGTACCTCCTACCAGAGAGTGCACCATCAAGATGAATCTCTGCCCAGTCCGCATGTCCACCTACTAAAAAGCGTAACTCTTGCCAAAATGCAACCTAGGGTCTTTTTTGTGAATATACATGAGTCAACCTTTCGTTTAAAAGCATATTTAGGACGGAAGCGTCACTTTTAAGATGTACCGTATTCTCGTTTTTCGGTTTTTAAAACACTAAGAAGGCTCGACACACAACATGAAACGTTGCTCGAAGTATCACCAGGGGCTCTACACATTAACTACACCGGTGCACAAGTGCTTTAATTCTGCACCTTTTTCAACATCATGGTCACAGGCATTTCTTTTGGCCACTATAAGTGCAAGTGGCTAAGGTGATTTGCTATTCCTTGCATCTTGACCAATCATAGCTGTGTTACAGGTCTGTGGGTTTGACTAGACCTACTTTCATTTTTAATTTTCACCAAATGTCAGTTTAAAAAAAAAATCTAGTTCTCTAACATATGTTTTGTTTCTTGTCACTTGAAGAATTACATAATAAGAAGTATAAAGCGGAAACAGAAGTAAGTAGATGATCGGAGTGGAGTGCACCCTCTCGCTCTTGTCCTTACTCTTCGGCTGAACCAGACAGACTACAGGAAGGGCAGTTTGGACATCAGTGTGTGGAGCAGAGATATTTCATTATCCCAGGAAACATGACAGGGGAGACCACTCGAGGGGTAAATAAACGATATTTCTGAAGCATTTTAGCACATTTTCATGGTTATATTAGTTAATGTTCGCTAGTTAACCCACAGCGACATTGACTTTAACGTAACTTCGGGAGCAATAACGTAAACTTAGCGAAAGGTGACACTAACGACGCCTCTTTCCTACCGTGGTAAGGTAACGTTACCGTTATTTTTGTTAGACAACGAGCTACAACCTCGTTTTTATCAGAACGAGCCGTTCTCCGACCTGGACAAATGGCATTGTTCTCTATGAGCTGCAATGAGACTTAAATGCACAGGGACCGTCTACAAAGTGCAACACCAGGGACATAAAATATATACATTAGCTTCGTTATTTTATAGTGTCACCAAAATAACGTCACTGCTGGTTATACTAGCTAACACTTCCTTTTGAAAAATAAGCATAATGTTAGGCATCATTTGGGGAAGAATATTTAATATTATACAGTGTAAAGTAGTGTCACCAAAACCATACATAACTACTCTCCTGCTGGTTGTACAACAATTAAATTAGAAAAATAATGGTATGCATAATTTTGGGTATATGTAGGCTATTGGGAAAGAAGGTTGTCTTGTTGTCTAACGTTGAGGCATCGTTTTTGTTTTAATAACGTTTCGCTGAGGGCTTCCGTCAACGATTTAGTTTTTTTAATGACAGATTATTTTCTGAAATAATCGATTATTTGTTTGGTTCATAAAATGTAAAAAAAAAAATGGTGAAAGCACAAGATGACGTCGTCAAATGTCTTGTAACCTTAACATTTTAGAAGCTGGACTCAGAAAGCCTAATTTTTGTACTTTTTCTTTTTCATAAAAAAAAGAATACTCAAACCGATTTAATCAATTATCAGAATAGTTGGCGATTCACTTAAAAGTTGACAACTAATCAATTCATTAGACTAACACAAACTAAGCCGGTCATGTTAGCAACAGATCCCAATGGACTGATGCTAGGTGTTAGAGAGTTGAAGCTATATTTTTGTGTCAAAGACCAACTGGATGCGTGAGTAGTATTGACATTCAAAGGAATATATCTGTCTCGGAGGCTACGGTGTATTTCACAGTTAGCCATTATTGTTTTGCGGTTGTAACTTAGTTTAGTAGGTGACACCAAACAACAGCTCATTCACTGTTGGTGATGGGAAATGTGTGTGTGTGTGTGTGTGTGTGTGTGTGTGTGTGTGTGTGTGTGTGTGTGTGTGTGTGTGTGTGTGTGTGTGTGTGTGTGTGTGTGTGTGTGTGTGTGTGTGTGTGTGTGTGTGTGTGTGTGTGACCAAGAGTTTGTTTGATATTTCAGTGCTCAGGTCCCTGACATCACTGCTATCTGTACATCAATTTGTCAGCACTGGAGACATTTTGTCCCTCGTAAGCAGACCGCGAACAAAAACAACTAAGTACCCTGGGCTGGACATATTGGCCTTGATCTAGACCCCCTCCCTCTTCTTTTACACACACACACACACACACACACACACTCGACACACTATCTGAGCCTTGTGAATCATGATATAAGTCTGATCTTTAACATTTGGCTCCCGAGAACCATCAGTGACAGTCTGGCCTGTAGGTCTCAGGAAGGTGGCCGTCAACCTCTGGCAACCCAAGGATGGCATGTGACGTGAATAGCTGATTAATTCCTTACTAGTCAGTCGATAAAGAATGAATCGGCAACTATTTATTACGTTTTGTAAGTCATTTTTCTAGCAATTTTAGAGTGTAAATGCCGCAAACACATGCTTTGTAAATCTTTACAACCACTCCCAGAAAAAAACCACGCAGGCCTGACTTGTTCCACAATCCGTATTTTCTTGCCAATCAACTTGCCATCTTCAACGTGTAGCTTGCGAGCACAGTGTTTGTTGTGTCCCAAACTGAACGGACTTTGATAACGGCAGCGCGCACACACGGCGGAAGGTGAGGGGCGTGTGAGCCACGTGCCGGATGACAGGCAATTCTCCAGCAGCGGTGGCAGCAAAAAACTGTCCTGTCCTGTTAGTAGTGTCCTGGGACAGTCAGACACTGTCCTGTGACTCCCAGACACTGTCCTGTGACTCCCATGACTGTCCCGGGACAGTCAGACACTGTCCTGTGACTCCCAGACACTGTACTGTGACTCCCAGACACTGTCCTGTGACTCCCATGACTGTCCCGGGACAGTCAGACACTGTCCTGTGACTCCCAGACACTGTACTGTGACTCCCAGACACTGTCCTGTGACTCCCATGACTGTCCCGGGACAGTCAGACACTGTCCTGTGACTCCCAGACACTGTACTGTGACTCCCAGACACTGTCCTGTGACTCCCATGACTGTCCCGGGACAGTCAGACACTGTCCTGTGACTCCCATGACTGTCCCGGGACAGTCAGACACTGTCCTGTGACTCCCAGACACTGTCCTGTGACTCCCAGACACTGTGATTCCCATAACTGTCCTGGGACAGTCAGACACTGTCCCGGAACACTCCTCAGGACACTACTAACAGGACAGAACAGTTTTTGCTGCCACTGCTTCTCCAATTATCCTAGAAATGTACTGTCGTTGATCCTGAATATCGTGGAGGGGATTCTCATGCATCTCATCTCCCCCCTTTAAGTTAAGGTTGTGTCTGCATCACATGGCTCTGCTCCGAAGACACCCACATCCCGGCTCATCACTCCAAACAACCAGATCCTTCAGCTCACTCAGGTACCAAACGGTTGCCAGGCCGTCAATCACAGATTGGCTCGTATCCACGGTGAAGTAGCTGTCTTGATGAATGGGATTGTTTTTCTGCTTTAAGAGAAGGGAAGCGCAGAGGGCTGTTATGGAAGACGCTAGTTTGCATCTCTGTGGGTGTCCCGGTGGCAGTGGGTGTCCAGTATGCTGTGTCCCAACCCAGAGACAGGAGGAGGATGAAGATACTGATTGAAGGATTTGGTCGCTTCTGCAGGTTTGCCTTTTTTTTTTTTTTTTTAATCTTTGTCGACAGATGTACCGTATCAGTTCCGATGCTGAGCTCGTGTCATTGGTTTCTGTGCCAGTTTCTTACAACATTCTTTCCTTATTAATGTTTTTTAGAATTAAATGCATTTTTTTTTTGTTGTTGCTTTTGCTGTATTACCATCTTAAGATTCAGTGCGCTTAAGCAGCCATGTTGTGGCTGCAGCTTGTACAAAAGCCTTTCTTCTCCTCAAACGAATTCCCGCCAGTTACACAGTACAAAACGCGATACATATGAGCCCGATTTACCAAATCAGACTCCTTATTGTGATTCACTCCTGTTGCTGTTCATGTCGCGTTAACAATTCAAACTGTATGAAGTCTTAGCGAGCCTCTTACCTCTGTGTCCTCAGATCTCTCTCTGTGGGAATGTTGATCTCTGTGGATTACTGGTGGACCACCAATGTGACTCTCCGTGGCCAAGATGAGGTAAGTTCTCAAATCAGTTTTTAGGCTCACCATAGGAGCTGCCTAATCTGAAGCGGGGGGGAAAAAATCAATACCGGCAATAATTAGTTGCACTCCTAAAACCAATGATTGCCGGTCTACTTGTGACATCAATTATGTACAGCGAAAATGTTCAAACACGTCCTTTTGATTGTTTTTACATGAGCCACTAAAATGCAGGAGCATTAACGCAACGTCATTCACACAATTTAAGTCATAATGCAATATGGAGAAAATCAAATCACAATGTTTTGGACCAAATACCTCGGTATCGAGGCAATATTGTAGGGTTGACCACAATGCGATTTTTCATACATAAATAACAGTGATGTGGATATAATAACAAGTCAGTAAAGGCAGATAATACAACAGCTACAACAGTCTGGTAAGTTCAGAAAGGGACATCACTTTACTGTAATGCAGCCTTTAAAACCAGGAAACGACACCACTTGCATTCTATTATGATATTCAAAATCTAAGATAACATCTAGCCTCATCTATTGATATATTGCCCGGCCCTAATATCGCGTAACAAGTCCCCATTTCATATCTGTCTAGGGACCTTTGTTGCCCATCATGCCCCTCACTCGCCACACTTTCCCGTTATGTACAGAAATAAGTTTTAAGAAATGCCCCCAAAAATGCAATTAATATATGTATATAAAAAAAAAAATTGTTTGGTCACACGTTTCCTTGCTTTCGATTTCCGGCACAGTGGGTGTTAATATTGTACTGCTGCCCCAACCTCCTCCCCCCCCGCTAGAGCAGTCCATCCTACCTGGCCGAGATGTCGGCCTGCCATCAGAGGGCGGCCGAGTGCATGGTGGAAGGAGCCATGAGCAACGGGGGGCTGTACATCAAACTTGGCCAAGGGCTGTGCTCCTTCAACCACCTCCTCCCCCCCGAGTACATCCGCACCCTGCAGATACTGGAAGACAAGGCCTTAAACAGGAGGTCCAACGAGGTGAGAACACGGCAACACGTGGCGCGGCGCTCCGTGAAAAGAGGACCGCTCCAAATGTCTCAGGATGGTGCGTTTGTTTTCTGCAACAGGTGGACGTTCTCTTCCGGGAAGACTTCAACAAAACCCCCGAGCAGGTTTTCAAAACGTTTGACCACGAACCCATGGCTGCCGCCAGCTTGGCCCAGGTTCACAAGGCCGAGCTGTTCGATGGGACTCCTGTCGCTGTGAAGGTGAGCTCTGATTCAGAGAACCAAGTCAACGTTGTATGTACGGTACTTCCGGGCACTGCGCAGAATCCGATCACTCTGATCCAGGTTTTAAGTTTTAAGCAGTGCCGTGTGTTTTAGCATTAGCCACCATGAAACGGTGTCCTAGTTTTCACTTTCAGTAGGGGGGAAATATCTTCTGCCAGCTACTTGAAAAATGACTTTTGGTCTTTTTTGGGGGGATGGACATCAGCATAATCCTTCTAAAGCCCATTTTATGCTTCTGCGTTAAATCGACGCCGTGGGTACGTACGCGTAGCCTCGTGAGACCGTCCTGATCTCGCGAGCCCCAGTTTTCTACTCGCAGATCAGTCTGGCGTCTTGAGATAGAGAAAATTTGGAGCCGCTCGCCAAACGGCCGACCAATCAGCGTTGGTTTTGAGGCGGGTTTAGGTATGAAGCAACAAGAAACGACTGTTAGTCTAAACAACGTGGCGGCTTCCACGGATGAGATGAGCGTAGCGATCGCGCAAGTTTTATCAAAATTAGAAAGTATTCCTTCATTGAAAGAAGAGCAAAAAACGGCACTGGAGGCTTTTCTCCGGGGGAAAATATCTTTTTGCTCTTCTCCCGACTGGTTTGGGCAAGAGTTTGATCTGATTGGTTGATTTGGCCCAACAACAACACAGGTGGTGATAGAACCAGGATTTTTGCCCCTTCCCAAAAGTTCTCCAACGGAAAGTTCCCAGATGGATATGCCGAGCAAATGCGAAGCAATCCATCTGGCGGAGTCAGGTCAACGTACGCAGACCCTACGCCAAAATTGTAACTACAGGTCGTGGCTTGGTAGCGTTGAATTTCCCCCTACTCATTTCCTGGTTCTCCTGGGCTCGCCGCCTCTGAAAATCTGACGAAAATCTTTTAAACTGACCTTTGTCGATCAAAAAAAACCAGACAGATTCAGCAAATGCACAGCCCATTTCTCGCTTAAAATGTTTTCAGAAACACGTTTCGGTGAACTATTTTAGTAAAATACAAGATCGTATTCCGAACGAGCCGCCATGGCGGTCGGTTTTGAAATTCGGGAGCAGCCGGACCCACTTGACGCGTTCGTCCAATCAGCTGCCGTGTGTTGCGCTCGTCATGCTCATCCCGCTCGTCCTTTCCGGTCAGTGTTTAAACACTCGACTAACCATCAAAAGTGGGCACTACGCCAGGAAGTGGTCAGTGCACATTAGCAGTGTACTGATGGTAGTATGCCGAATGAGACCCAGCCTTTGTTTCTCCCACTATGCCGCTAGAGTCGGTACCTCGCTCCAGAGCTAATCCCTCGCTTTACCACACACTCCCCACGCACACACATGCCAGCCCAGCTGTTCTCTTATAGCGATACGCTAGAGCTACGCAGACACCGGCGCAACCCCCGCCACAGGGGGGGGACACTCAAAAGTCAACGCTGCGGTGGCCAATCAGGTAACCGGAGATCAGACTTGTCGGTGTGTTTTGAGTTCTGGTTCGAGGCAGTGTTAGAATCCCGTACAGGAAAAAAAGGAAACTGACTTTATCGCCGCCAAGGGGGTAAGCTTCGCTTCAGAACTCGAAACTCCGATGGCGCCATTTTGTTGCTAAAAAGGTATCGCCTCTTGTTAGAATTCCACTGACCGCCATTTTTTTTTTACGTCACTTGACTGCGAATAACTTTACATCTGAAGCGTTTAAAGACTCTATTTGTCCGTTGTTTATTTCTAAAGAAACACGACAATGTATAAAAGGCTCCATTACCTTGTACCTCACGTTATGGCTCTGTAGCAGACGTTTTTGTAAAAATAAGCTAACAATTGTGTCATAACCAAGTGACTTACTGTCGCACAGTAGAGGAATTACCGTATAGTACAGGAGAAGCTCGCAGGCAGTTTCGACTTACATTAGCTGTTTAGGTTTAATTCCTAATGTTAACTAGCATGTTAGTTAGCAATAATTAGCCTGTGCCCATCTTATCTCCTTACATATACCTACGCTCTCCTTCCAGAGCAACGGGGTCTATTGGTCCATTATATATATTGTCAATGATCGCCGCTACAGGGAAATTTCAAAACACGAGAACACAACAGGACGTCACACAAAAGGGCCATTTCATTGACACCCGCTGAACCACCCTGCGGAAAATCACTTTTTTGTTGTTGGTGTGAATGCCCTGTTAGATCCAGATTTAGTTCTAACCTGGTGCCCACAGGTGCAGTACATTGACCTCAGGGATCGGTTTGACGGCGATATCAGGACGTTGGAGATCCTGCTGGACGTCGTTAAGTTCATGCACCCCACCTTTGGATTCCGATGGGTTCTTAAGGTCAGTCGGTGAAACGGTTGTACTTCTCGGTGAAAAAGGTGCTGTAGGTAGGATTGGGAAGATCCAGGACTTAGCCAAAGAATTTCAACATCGACAACTTCTTAGTCCCTCCCTTTCTGCTAAAGCCCAAACGGTCTCCTAAGCCCCTCCCCCTAAAAGGGAGAATGAATGCGTGCGCATGAGCAGTGATTGACACGCAGTTAGACCCCCGGCCCTGATTGGTGCATCTGAACAGGGACCAGTGGATTTTTCCAAATCACACTACAGGCTGTAGGTGGTGCCAGAGGAGCTTTTTTAAATGACCTGCTTCATGTAGTTCTACTGGAACATAGGGTCAGTTTCAGCAAATATGACAGAAAGTTCGTTTTGTAAGTCTTACCTACTGCACCTTTTAAGCTACAGTATACGTATATGTCCGTGTACAACATGTTTATCCTAGTATTGGTATTTATTGTACTTCCTGTAGGACTTGAAGGGTACTCTGGCCCAGGAGCTGGATTTTGAGAACGAGGCCAAGAATTCCGAGAGGTGCGCCGAGGAGCTGAAACACTTAAGTTTTGTCGTTGTACCCAAAGTCTTTTGGGAGCAAACTAGTAAGGTGAGGTGATCATCAACCGTACAAAACAACTGGACCGACCTCCGTTTTTCTTCCCGTGGCTAAAGCTTTTCTCTCCAATTTCAAAGAGGGTGTTGACAGCAGAGTTTTGCGACGGTTGCAAAATCAACAACGCTGAAGAAATAAAAAGACAAGGCTTAAGTCTGAAAGATGTGAGTTGCTGCCCTCGACACAGCAGACCGTATTCAGAGCGGAGTATTATCAAAGGAACACTGTCTGGAAAGAAAAATGACCTATCAAACGTTTGTTTTTCAGACTGCGGACAAACTGATCCGAACATTTGCTGAACAAATATTCTACACCGGGTTCATCCACGCTGACCCTCATCCTGGAAATGGTGTGTGTGTGTGTGTGTGTGTGTGTGTGTGTGTGTGTGTGTGTGTGTGTGTGTGTGTGTGTGTGTGTGTGTGTGTGTGTGTGTGTGTGTGTGTGTGTGTGTGTGTGTGTGTGTGTGTGTGTGTGTGTGTGTGTGTGTGAGAGAGAGTGAAAGAGTGAGTGTGAGAGAGAAGAGGCGCAATTCAGCCCTGCACTGTCCGTGTCTGATTTACTAAACGATATTGTAACTTAAAATAAAACATTTAAATGCTACATTGTAAAGGAACACGTCGACTTATTGGGACTTTGTCTTATTCCCCGTATCCCCCAGAGTTAGAGAAGTCCATACATACCCTTCTCATCTCCGTGCGTGTTGTAACTCTGTCTGATGCACCCACCGCTAGCCTAGTGACAAAATAACGCCAACATGTTCCTGTTTACATGTTGTGATTTGTATAGTCACAGCGTGTACAAATAACAAGGTCACATGAGACACAGCCATCTTCTAACCGTATACATACTGGGAACTATATTCTCTGCTACTTCTGCTACTTGGGCGGAGTGATTTGCTCGCAGCACCTGAGAAGCCCCGTGGTGAGGAGCAGAGAGTAACAACGGTGCTTTTCAGGTGTTGCGCTAATCACCTAAGTAGCAGTGCTTCACCTTCTGAGAATATAGTTCCCAGTATGTACACGGTTAGAAGACGGCTGTGTGTCATGTGACCTTGTTATTTGTACACGTTGTGACTATACAAATCACAACATGTAAACATGAACATGTTGGCGTTATTTTGTCACTTATTGGGAGCAGTAGGCTGGACGGAGCCGGTTACCTCCAGGATCTGTGCTAAGCTAGGCTAGCAGTGGGGGCGTCAGACAGAGTTACAACACGCACGGAGATGAGAAGGGTATGTATGGACTTCTCTAACTCCGGGGGATACAGGGAATAAGACAGTAAGTCCCAATAAGTCGCCGTGTTCCTTTTTAAATGTTTAGAATTTATTAAATGCATTTATAATAATAGTGTATTTTATTTTAATGCATGACTGATATTTTTCTATATTGTTATTATTATTTATTTATTTTTTTAATCTGACGTACCCCCCTGCAGTACTCCAAACTTCTTGGGGAATTGCGCCAGAATTGTTTTTGGGCCCGGTCATTGCTCTATTTCCATCCCTCTCTGTCTCTGATTGAACTACAGAGGGGTGTATAGGATACAAAGTCATCATGCTTTTATTTTAGAGGGGCGTAAGCTAGAAGAGCCCGACCAACATATCGGATTAGCTAATATACATTTTTTGCACATGGTAGCAGTATATACTGTGTCGGTGAATAAGTAAAAATATATTTCAGTGCAGAAATACCCTAATGGTAATTTAGAAACAGTGTTGCTATTTTATAGTGTGTCCACCAGCGAGCACTGACAAGATAACTGAAAAGTCCTGCTCATTATAAACTATACCTTGGTCACAATAAAAAAATATATATTTAGTGTGTACCTCCAGAGAAAGAGGTTCTGCCACTAGACCTATCACCCAGAATAGCCTATCCTAAAAAATAAAATACCTTTTTCAAAAGCGATTTAAAAGAGATTACAGATTTAGTTCATCGGGCAGTATTATTGATACGTTCGGTGTGTTTGCAGTTCTGGTGAGACGGGGTCCTGATAACAAGGCAGAGTTGGTACTCCTGGACCACGGCTTGTACGAATACCTCAGTCAACGGTAAGCTTTGTCTGCTTGGTAAAAACCTGCTGAGAATATTTAGCGGTCCGCTCTAACTGTGCCCCCTCCCCTCAGTGACCGAGTGGCCCTCTGTAAACTGTGGCGGTCCATAGTCCTGAGAGACGAAGCGGCGATGGAGAAGTACTCCAAAGCCCTCGGCGTCAAAGGTCAGGACGCTTGCCCTTCTGTTTAAATGTAGTATGCCATGTGTAGTAGGATACAAGTGTTTTTGGTATTAAAATCCATAATCGGAGATTCTAATTGTCCCCACATGTCTAGGAGCGGAGGACACTAGCAGAAACAGTTCAAGAATAAATCATATATATATATATATATATATATATAATATATTTTTTTTTTTTAAATGAGACTGACAACAAATTATAGTGATCTTTACAAAAAAAGACACATATTTCATAAAAGGTAAACTTAAGAGCTACGTTTTTACCAAATGAAACAACTAGATAAATGAACAGCACAACAATGATTTGAAATAAAATTCCAAAACTTTGTTTTTTAATGCTTTTTCATGCTAAATGATTTATTTCCAAGAAACTTGTGAGCACATCTCTGGTAAACACGAGATCTAAAGCGGTGCTCTTGCATGATTCTTTGTGGAGAAACTCAGTTTAACAGATCAGTCCATTAAATCAACCGATCGCATTGGTCGACAAAATCCTAGGATTGCCAGTCGATTACAAGTTTCTTTAGTCGAGGACAGCCCTAATCGGAATCGTACAGTATCGGGAAGGAAAAAAAATGGTATCGGAAAATCTCTAAAGGTATCGATAAATCTCTAAATGTATTGATAAATCTCTAATGGTATCGATACATCTTTATCGGAAAATCTCTAACGGTATTGATAAATCTCTAATGGTATCGGAATCGGAATATCGGAACATCGCTAATTCGAACTCCATCTTGCTGTGCAGAGTACTTCCTGTTCTGCGAGATGCTGCTGCAGCGACCCATCAACATGCGCGAGCTGGGTCTGTCCAACATCCTGAGCCGAGAGGAGACCACCTACATGCGCGAGATGGCCAGCCACCGCTTCGAAAGCATCATGCGGGTGCTGAAGTCGATGCCGCGGCCCATGCTGCTCGTGTTCCGCAACATCAACACGGTCCGGAGCATCAACATCACCCTCGGGGCGCCGGTGGACCGCTACTTTGTCATGGCCAAGAGGTAAGTGCAGTTAACGGGGGAATTACCCATCCTGCAGCACCACATGATTTTCATAAATATGATAAATATGATACTAACATATAGCTCCAGGGACCGTTATGGTTGATACCAGTTAGTCAAGGACTTGGCTGGATTTGGACATGTTTGTGTTCTTGAAAAAGAGATTCACCCAGTTAAGTTGCAACACACTCCGGCCCCTTTCTGTTTAAACATGCACTTTGGTAGAATGAGTTCAAACTCCAACAAACGTGACCGTTTCTAAAATGATTTCGAAATTGCTGACAATGTATACGTTTGACCACTCGTAGGCCAACACAGTAGTAAATAAGTGGCCGGGTTTGCTCAGTTGGTAGAGCAGGCGCACATATATAGAGGTTTACTCCTCGACGCAGCGGCCGCAAGTTCGACTCCGACCTGTGGCCCTTTGCTGCATGTCATTCCCCCCTCTCTCTCCCCTTTCAGGTCTTCAGCTGTCCTGTGAAAATGCCCCAAAAAAAAATTATAAAAAAAACAAAGTAGTAAATAAATCAAGGTGTCAGCATTTTCCCAGTGTGGAGAAGGCTTTGAAACTGAATCTACACCTC
>NC_041344.1:26749757-26802257 GCF_004354835.1 Perca flavescens
CAGTAAAGTGATCTATTTAAAGCTATAGGATTTTTGGGGCAATGCATTAATAATAATAATAATAATAAAAGTAGTAATAATAATAAAAAAGAAGCTTTTGAATTAGGTCTGCACGATTCGGGTGGAAAATATGAGTCACGATTTTTTTCCTTAGAATTGACATCCCGATTGTCTGCCACGATTTTACGAAGTGTAATGTCTATTGCACACATGAACCATGACATAACAAAACAAATTGGCAGTACCAAACAGAGATTTTTTTTTTTGGCACCTATAGCACATTGCGCATCACCACAAGCCTGTAAACGTAGAGGCTTCAATGAATAAAGAAAATAAAGTAGGCTACATAATGGCCATTTAAGTACGGTAGGCTACCAAAAATGGTGACATATAACACACATGGCCCTGATACAGGCTCTATCTCAACTCCTTCAATATGTGTCTTTACATAATTAAAACATGTCAATGTCAAATGCTTCCGATAAATTAATTGAAGGAGAAAAAAATAAAAAGTCATTTAAAAATGTAATCGTGAACAGGGGTGAATTGGATCGTGATTTTATAACGATTAATTGTGCAGGCCTATTTTGAATACGGATTTGGACGGTGATTACCATGTCAACGATCGAGTCTCGGAAGCATTCGGGTCAGCCCTGGTGTCGAGTCTACTGAACTTTACAATCTCAAATCGTACTTTTTATTGACAGTAACAAATCTGCCAAAACCATCCTAAGCTAAGAATAAAAAAAATAAAATAAAAAAAACGATATTGCCTTTTTTGAAAATCGATACAGTATTGCTAAAAAAAAAAAATATTGCGATACTCAAGTGTATCGATTTTTTTTCTTACAGCCCTAGTCCAAACTGTTCTTTTTACCTTCCCAATCAACTGTAGCCAAGTCTCTACTCTCCTCTACAGCGCATTCTGGATCGCTGCTGCCTGTCTTCCACCCAGCTCGAGCTGGCTCCTAACTTGACAGAATAAGAATCGGTACTAAAGCTGTCAGCTACGGCCACTTACCGAACCACGTGATGTGCTTGTTGTCCCAGGTCAGAGCCTTTTTGCTGCCGGCGTCCAGCGCTCCTCTGCACGGCATCCGCCAGAACGTGTTTATGTTCGCTCCGGCGTTGAAGTCCGCTCGCCGCAGCAGCCGCATTCCTCCAAAGCTCTCTTTAGCTGCAAACCCCCAGACCACACATTACATGACCAGATGTGAATGAATGCTGACATGTGTTACGTTTTGCATAGGTTGTTCCAACAATATTCCATACCTTCAGGTAAATACATATATACATAGAGGTTCTTGTCGCGATCTGACACTAAAGGGAGAATCAAATACAAAAAAAAAAGGTTAATGAGAACAGGACATTTATTTTGCTAATTTAATTGAATTTGCTTCCAAAGGGCATTACAAACATTACCCAATAATCCAAGCTGGTTGTTATCCACCACGAAATCAATGCTGTAAACCTCCAGGGGCTTTGCGTCCTGTTGCCAAAACAATAAGAAAACAGTTAGATCCCAAACAAAGACGGCTACAGTCCCCCGAATTATCTCCAGCTGCCGGAACTGCTCTCTCCAAGATTAACTCCACCGAAGACAGCTCACCACAGGAGAGACACGCTATCAATACTCACTTGTAGCTCCTAATCAATAAACACGCCGCTGTGTGCACTGCAGCCCGCAGGTTATCGTTAATCTTCCTCTACACTCCGGTACAACACTGGCCCAAACTCAAACTGTAGGAGGAAAAACTAAATGCCAGCAAACACCAATCCCTTTTTGTCACCTCAGGTACCGAGGAGAATACTTGCATTGACAAACAATCAGCATTAGAATTATGATATGGTAAAATCACAAAAACTAGGGGCGCTAATTTCACTTGATTTCGTGATCCGATAGCCGACCCTCGCTAGTCCGGGAGTTCAAGGCATTTACGCACGCGGCAACTTTCCCAGTATGGGACCGCTGGCGTGTCCGCGCGACCGGTGGCCACAAGACCGCCGAGCCCGTCCCCGCCAGAGGTTGATGCGTAGGCTGTGTAAGTGAAGCCAAAACATCTGGTGGCTGGCTGCAGTATAGGTCATATATCCCACCCCCTCCATGTTAGCGGATAGGACATGGATCAAAAAAAACAAAAAAATAATCTAAGTTGACCTCAGATACATGTTTCCCGCAGATGGTTTCTGCCATTTTAGGGAGTGGTAATCATGCTGCCGTTTGTTCAACAGTTCATTTTTTTTGATAACTTTGTTTTTTATTTGTTGTTTGATGCTATAAAAACCGGGTTGAAACACTGGGTGAGATTGACCTGTGATTGGTCAAGTGGTTATATGGGCAAAAAGAGCTTAAAAGTTTGCACTAGCAAGTTAACTTACAGTTTAGGAATAGATTGTATAGCCTATTGTTTCTTACTTACTTACTATTTTTCTATTGTGTAAGATTGTTTTGAACTGTTGAACTAGACTGCTAATATTGCTCAAAATTGGTACTGGCGATTAAGGTTCAACGGTTCATTGTTAACATCCCTGACGATTACTCAAATCAGACCGCCTGGACTCACCCTGCTGACGAGAGACAGCGTCTTGCTCTCCTCCTGGTAGCGCAGCAGCGAGATGCTCTTCATCAGATCGGCAGCCAGGATGAAATTCTTGATGCTGAACATCTGGTGGATGTAGAGCTGGGTGTCGATGAAGGCCATGCCCGTCAGGTCGTTGTCCTTCAGGACCCACAGGAAGATCTGCAGCAACACGGAGGAACTTACACTAAAAAAACTTTCGTTTTTCTTTTATGCACATCAGCGTGTGATATCGTGTTAGTTTGTCATGTTTGGTCAAACATCTACATAAGATTCGTTATGTATAGCAGGGACAGAATTTCAAGAATGTTTAAAGTGCTCATATTAATCTCATTTTCGGGTTCATAATTGTATTTTGAGCTTATATCTGACTAGCCAGTCAGAAGCAGAGTATGAGGGCGTGCCATGCTAGCAGCTAGGCGAGCATTATAACGTGTGTTACACGTGACGCATGTTTGTCTCTGAAGTAAAGGCTGGACTACAGTAGAGCTGTTTGGAGCCGTTTGTGAACAGTGTTTTCTGTTGGAGATGGTAAGTCCCTTTGGGGGGGGGGGACGTTTTTGGGCTTTTTCACTTTGTAAACCTGTAACATGCACAAAAAAAGATATATAACACAATAAAGGAAAGGGGAAAAAGCATAATATGAGCACTTTAAGCTATAAACTCAGATTGAGTTCTATAGTGATGTTCCGACTGAATTGTGAAGTAACACAACGGAGCCGATGTGGGCGTTTTTTAACTGATCGGGATTGGCAGTCACCGCGATCACCTTACTCCGCTAACGATTACATGAGAAAATTTGACACCATTCTCAGTAAAAGTTGATTTTTATGTGCGAGTTTTACAAAAAATTTGTTAAATGTATTGAGCTGAAGACAACTTTTTTTTAGTTACTTTGTTTACTTAGTTATTTTTGTAAACAATATAAAAAAAAATGCGTGTTGCTCTATTATTTATGCAAATACAAGCATCCGATCGGGACTCGGTGTAGGCAGATATTCAACATTTGAAAAATTGGATCGGGGGCCAAAAAAGCTGATGGGCACATCCCTACAGGTCTAGTATGAGACCGCCGTATTTCTCCAATCCCAGCTAGGTGCATTGCCAGGGTTGTGATGCGGCAGCGTGGTCGTACCTTCTGTCCGATGGCCGTCACCAGGTAACCGTGGCAGTGACACAGAGCCGTCACCGGGCCCTTCTGTTCCTTCTCGTACAACACTTTGAACTTGTTCTTGGTGAGGGGCTGGCCCGGCTCTGGCACCACTTCGATCACATCCAGGATCACAATCTGAACAAAAGGGATCAAACGACAAGCGATGAGCAGATGTTTTCATGTCTTGTTTTTGTTTCGTGCGGGGTTGAGAACGGCCTTTTTGTTGTACAAATAGACAAAACCTAGTCTGGTGGTACGGCTGTAAAATGAATCAAAGTTTGATCGCAATTTCAATTCTGGCTCCTAACCATCACAAAAAAAACAATGTAATTGAGAAAAACGATAGTTTTGCACATTCGATTCGACAACTCTTATTTTGTCTTGTGTTCTAAAGGGGAATTAAAAAAGTTTAAAAGGGAAGTAGTAGTATGGGAACTTCCACTGTGCAAGGTGTTTTCGCTGTTTGCTTTTTTTAAGTTCAATAAATGCAACATTTTTCCAAAAGTCAATGAGTAATCGTGTGAAATATAGTGACCAAAATCATTTAGATTATGATTTTTTTTTTTCCATAAGCGAGCAGCCCCATGTGTTGGTATGTTGCGTGCTGCTGCTTACCCGGCCCCTGCAGGTGACCTCCTCCCCCTGCATCAGGCAGGTCCCTGCCGCCACGTAGCCCTTCAGCCCGGACACGGTCTCCTGACTCCGCAGTGACACCGTCTTCATACAGGTCACATGTTCCCACTCGTCCAGGTCAAACCTTATGGAGACACAGAGTGGAGTCAGACTCTGCTGTTCCTGTCTGATAATAGGGATTCTAGTATCATATCACTGCTACAAATATGACAATGTGCTCCTGTGAGACTGTTTTGACGCCCCTTTTTCTTTTTGTTCCATTGCCCGTTTTCTTTCTTACTGTAGCTGTACAGTAAAAAAGTCCTGGTCCTGCTCGGTTCAAGTAGACCACCACATGTCAAATGGCCTGACACCACCACATACATCGCAGGTATCAGATTAAAGAGACAAAGTATCACAGCGTGCGCTTTCTGCGGGTTGGCCATGGCGCTACAGTCGCAAATGTACGTACATCAGGGCCTGAGTAGGTTTCCTACTCTGGGTCATGATGTTTTTGGTGCAATTGTCATGGATGTATCCTTGCTTTGCCAGATCTCACTGGCTAGTCCACACAGCATTCCGGGATGGGAGAAAGACGTGCTCTGGTTTATTGGCATTTCTTTAAACCAATCACAATCGTCTTGGGCGGCGCTCAGTGCCACACGGAGCCACGGTGGCACTGCAAAATATTCTCAGGAAGGAACTTGTTTTGGTGGAACATTTGTATGTTCAAAAGTTGGCGTGCAACAGGAAACTCAGATTGGACAGATAGTCTACCTAGCTGTCTGGATTTACCCTGCAGAGATCTGAGGAGCAGGTAACCATAGTCCTCAGAAATCCACCGGAGTTTAGAACACAAAGAAAGGTAACATCATAATAATAATAATAATAATAATAATAATAATAATAATAATAATAATAATAATAATGCAGAGCAACTAAATGACTAGGGACTTGGACAAATGACCCGACATTTCCAACTGACCCTCGCTGAAACGATGGAAAGCAGCAATGTGGGGCTACATTAATAATATACATTTTGTAAATGACCCAAGATTTTCAATTAAACTCCATAGTTCTCTAAAAGCAGCACAAAGCCTCCACTAGGACGACCCGGTGCAGAGAAAACGAGAAAACAAAGCTACCACAAACTTGTGTGGACCTCTAGATTCATAGTTGCCTAAGGCCTATTAAAACAAGGCGTTCTTATTGATTTTGCTAACGGCACTCTTGCTTTTCAAAGGGGTGTGATATATATATATATATATATATATATATACACAGTGAGAAAAATAAGTATTTGAACACCCTGCTATTTTGCAAGTTCTCCCACTTGGAAATCATGGAGGGGTCTGAAATTGTCATCCTAAGTGCATGTCCACTGAGAGAGACATAATCAAAAAAGAAATATCCAGAAATCACAATGTATGATTTTTTAACTATTTATTTGTATGATACAGCTGCAAATAAGTATTTGAACACCTGTCTATCAGCTAGAATTCTGACCTCCAAAGACCTGTTAGTCTGCCTTTAAAATGTCCACCACTCCATTTATTATCCTAAATTAGATGAACCTGTTTGAGGTTATTAGCTGCATAAAGACACCTGTCCACCCCATACAATCAGTAAGAATCCAACTACTAACATGGCCAAGACCAAAGAGCTGTCCAAAGACACTAGAGACAAAATTGTACACCTCCACAAGGCTGGAAAGGGCTACGGGGAAACAGCTTGGTGAAAAAAGGTCCACTGTTGGAGCAATCATTAGAAAATGGAAGAAGCTAAACATGACTGTCAATCTCCCTCAGACTGGGGCTCCATGCAAGATCTCACCTCGTGGGGTCTCAGTGATCGTAAGAGGTGAGAAATCAGCCCAGAACTACACGGGAGGAGCTGGTCAATGATCTGAAAAGAGCTGGGACCACCGTTTCCAAGGTTACTGTTGGTAATACACTAAGACGTCATGGTTTGAAATCATGCATGGCACGGAAGGTTCCCCTGCTTAAACCAGCACATGTCAAGGCCCGTCTTAAGTTTCATCATCAGTTTCAATCATGTGGTCAGATGAGACCAAAATAGAACTTTTTGGTCATAATTCCACTGATCGTGTTTGGAGGAAGAAGAATGATGAGTACCATCCCAAGAACACCATCTTCCAACATGACAATGACCCGAAGCACACAGCCAGGATAACCAAGGAGTGGCTCTGTAAGAAGCATATCAAGGTTCTGGCGTGGCCTAGCCAGCCTCCAGACCTAAACCCAATAGAGAATCTTTGGAGGGAGCTCAAACTCTGTGTTTCTCAGCTTATCTGTGTGGAGGAGTGGGCCAAAATCTCTCCTGCAGTGTGTGCAAACCTTGTGAAAAACTACAGGAAACGTTTGACCTCTGTACTTGCAAACAAAGGCTACTGTACCAAATATTAATATTGATTTTCTCAGGTGTTCAAATACTTATTTGCAGCTGTATCATACAAATAAATAGTTAAAAAAATCATACATTGTGATTTCTGGATTTTTTTTTTTAGATTATGTCTCTCACAGTGGACATGCACCTACGATGACAATTTCAGTCCCCTTCATGATTTCTAAGTGGGAGAACTTGCAAAATAGCAGGGTGTTCAAATACTTATTTTCCTCACTGTATATATATATATATATATATATATATATATATATATATATATATATATAGAGAACAGCTTTTACCTCGTGTTGGGAATGGCCTCCCAGCTGACTGGGGAGATGAGCTGTATGGAGAACTTCTCCTGCTGAGGATTAATGTAACGTTCGTCTGCAGGGGGACACGCAAGATACAACAGTAATGTGTTAAGGAGGAAAATAATATGAATAAATAAAACTGTGTGTGTGTGTGTGTGTGTGTTTGTGTGTCCGTGTCTGACCTCGTTCTATGGTTTCGTACTCCTTCTCCTCTCCAGTCATCCTGGGGATGCGTGTGCAGGGCTCTTTCACACTGGTGCACACAGCGTACACCTGAGAGGGGGGAGAAAAAAGCCAAAACCACACAGAAAAAGTTCACATCAAAGACTAATCCCTCATTGATTATTTTTTTTCCATCTCTCGCTCTAAGAAAACTTTAAGGCCAGAAGGCTTTCGTCTCAAACTTTTCAAAGCGGCTCGATCAATATGCTTTTATTTTTGCATCGCGTTACGCTAGCGGAGGCGGAGCTGGGGGAATGTGTTTCAGCTCTAAATTTGTGTCACGTTGCCACTCTGGTGCCTTTTGGTGCTGTGCGGGCTGAGGTAAAAGGGAGCCTTGCCTTGGATTCGACGTGGTAGGAGACGTAGTGGATGGTGCACCGCAGCGGGATTTTTCTGACAGGCCAAGGGGCATCGTAGGACAGATAGGTGGGCAGGACACTGATCCGCAGCTCGCCCTGTGGGAAAACACACACACACACACACACACACACACACACACACAGAACTGTTGAAGGAACTAGAAACCAAATTCCCAAAAAAGTGAAAAAAAAGCAGAGTTCTGTATCTGAGGAGCACTGAGGATATCATTAAAAAAACAAATCTTACCAGTTGGACTTTGGAATGAATAATAACAATACTTAAAAAACTCTCATCCAAATTCTAGTCTAATTGTGTTTCCCTTCAGAGTGGAGTTGACAGACAAACGATCAACACAAACACCTACACTATTGCTACCAAGGTGAGAGTGGGCCCTGTGTGTACCTGCTTGTTGAAGTAGAGGAAACCTTTGGGACAGTTGATGTTATGGAAGGGGGAGAAAGACTCAATGGGGCCATCAATGGTCATGGGGTGAAGCCTCATGGCTCCGCGAGAGGTGACCAGCATCCAGTGAGGGGACGGACCGCAGATAAACACCTGGGACAAAAAAGGACAACGTGGAGAGTTATTTGGCTAATCAAAAGGAGTATGTGACAGTAGAGCTGGGCAATATATCAATATTATATCGATATCGTGATATGATACTATATATCGTCTTAGATTTCGGATATCATAATATGGCATAAGTGGTGTCGTTTCCTGGTTTTAAAGGCTGCATTACAGTGAAGTGATGTCATTTTCTGAACTTACCAGACTGTTCTAGTTGTTCTATTATTTGCCTTTACCCACTTAGTCATTATATCCACATTACTGATGATTATTTATCGAAAATCTCATTGTGTAAATATTTTGTGAAAGCACCAATAGTCAACACTACAATATCGTTGCGGTATCAATATTGAGGTATTTGGTCAAAAATATCGTGGTATTTGATTTTCTCCATATCGCCCAACCCTGTGTGACAGGATGTCCAATTTTGTTTGTTTTTCTACATACCTCCAAACTCCGAAGGGCTGAAAAAAGCGATGCATTTTATACAGGCCCCCCCCGCCCCTTACGTTAGCTGGCAAGCCATTATAACGTTAAACATGTTAACAACAACGTTAGAGACAAGCTGAAGTTGATAAGCTAAAGGAAAGCTGCAGCCAAGGGGCTTTTCAAAGAAGACGCTGCCGTTATCTTGATTGTGATTGGCCAAATGACTTGTGTGACGTACCACCAAAGATGTTTTATTGTGATTACATTACATTCGCAGTAGGTTTTTGAAACTCCCTTTTATGGGAAATTGTACCCCCCGCAAATAAAATCTCATCGGATCTACACAATTCAAGTGGATGACATTTTCCCGTTCAAAACGCCGATTTTCGCCAAAAAGCGACTAGTTTGCAGGTATGTTTTGAAAGGTCTTCCTTACCCCTGAGTATCCAGAGATGTCCTCAAAGTATCGGAATCTGGCAATCCGACTCTTCACAGCCGAACTCTCCTCGGCGCCGCCGCTCTCTGCCTTCTTATCTTTCTTCACCTTTGATTTCTTTTCTCTGAAGTTGATGTTGTGGGGCACCTGTGCAGAGTCAAGTGGCACAGTGAAACTTCACCTCGTTCAAATTTGATGCGATTTGGCCCTCCATTATCGTCTTGGCTCTTACCTTTTTGAAGCGCACTTTTAGGTTGTTTTGAGGCTGCTGTTGATCATACGGGAACGCTTCGTAGATCAGAAGCTCCTGTTCCACATGGACCTGGGAAACAAGGACACTTTTTGTTATAACCTGCTTTTACTGAATTCTTTTGTTATACCCTGTTTTCATTTTATTTATTTTTTTATTTTCATGAAAGCACTTTATTCAAGTGAAACACAAACACTCACCAGCAAATACGGTCTGCTGTGATTGTAGCCGAGTGACACCAAAGTCACCTCTTTGACTAGTGGGATCTCTCCCTGACGCGTGACTTCTTCTTTTTTGGCCTCCCCCTGTGCTGCTGATTGGCCAGACGAACTGTCCACCAGCACTCTCTGACCCACTGGGAAGTTCTTCACCAGGAACACCAATCTCCAGTCTGGGAGCTGGTAAATCTGTTCAAATAAAAGCAAACAGCGTGACAAAAACAAAGTATAGTATAGTCGTTGATATAGACAGTACAGTAATAACACGCTGATTAGTCTATATCTATCTATGTCTGTTACCTTCCTCTTCCTTTGTGTTGGCGTTCTAACCTCCGGTGGATTTCTGAGGACTATGGTTAACTGCTCCTCAGATCTCTGCAGGGTAAATCCAGACAGCTAGCTAGACTATCTGTCCAATCTCAGTTTTCTGTTGCACGACTAAAACTACTTTTGAACGTACACACGTTCCACCAAAAGAAGTTCCTCCCCCAGGCTATTTTGCAGCGGTTTAAAGAAATGCCCATAAACCAGAGCACGTTTTTCTCCCATCCCGGAATAGTGTGTGGACTAGCCGGACCCTCCTCCGCGGCGCTGTGGAGGAAGGTCGGGCAAAGCGAGACTACACGCTGATCAATATAGTGTATATATTCTTATGATGTAACATACAGCCCATACCTCCATTACTCCACTCTCTCTGCTGATAATGCACCAGTGGCTGGGTTCTGCTTTGCTCGAGCTTCCGTCAGAAAGCCCCAGTGCCCCGAAGCTGCGGCCCATTTCATCCCTTCCAAGCGCTGCGCTGGCGTTTGAGTCTCCGTACAGCATTTCCTCCTCATCGTCCACTGTGTTACTACACATTTGACATCAATCAATCCATCGCTCAATGGGACACGTGGCGACTGGCTGTGTGTTTTGGTATGGAGGTGGTGCTCTTACCTGAGGTCGTGGATGATGGTCTCTTCTTCAGACTGACTCCTGGTGACGGGGTCCTCTCTGACGGAGCAGCTCACTTTGTTTTCTGTGGTGAACATGCCACTTACGTCCCGGTAAGCACACAGTGTGATCACACGGGATTGCTGTTGAATGAGAGGTGGTTTTAAACAAGTTGACAACAGTTACGTGAATGTACTTTATTGACATTGCACAAGCTTGTGTACAACAAAATGTGCTGTGCCTAAATATAAAAGTACTATAAGTAATCAATTAGACAAAAAAATACTGAATAAGCATTTCTGCACGATATAACGATATAAAATTTTGGAATGATATTGCGTTTGCGATAGGATTCACGATATAGGAGGGAATGCTCATTTTTGTATTGATATTCTAATTTGCATTGTAAATTAAAAGAAATTAAAATGATTATAGTGTGATTTATGCGAGGATCTGTTCCTAACAAAGATTTTTTCTGTAGGATAGGATTTTTAGGCCGGGACATCACTACAGCACCACAATACATAATCCAGAATGGTTTGACACATATTTTGCCTTTTAACAAATATTACGCCCCCCTCTGCGATTTGGATACTGCACTAGTCCATACTGCGATATCGATAAGATTGCGATTCATTGTGCAGCCCCACTGTGCATTTGCATGTTGTCATTAGGCTACCTCTCCTTATGTCCTGTCTCTCTTAGTTACGCTGTTATAGTTTTAGACTGCCAGGGGACTTCCTTACTTCCTTTGACACACTGAGCTGCTCTCTCATCTCCCTTTCTATTACCATTTGTGTGTATCCCGTCCCAGAAATGCTTGTTACTAATCCTAGCTTCTGGGGAGTTTACTGCCCGGAGTCCTTATGTTTTTTCCCCCAGCGTATTTCCTTGGAGAACGTTGGCACCAAGATCCTGGTTGCAGCTGTCGCCGTGGTCCTGCTGCACTCCCTGCTGAGCTCAGCGGTGCCCTGCAATGTCATGCTGCGTCCTGCTGAACCCTGCTACTTCGAAGTCACTGTTCCATTATTAATATGACTATTATCGCCACTGTTCATCATATCCCCAACCGGCCCGTCAGACACCGCCTACCAAGAGCCAGGGTCTGTCCGAGGTTTCCTCCCAAGAGGGAGTTTTTCCTCGCCACTGTCGCACTGCTTGCTCTTGAGGGAATTACTGTAATTGTTGGGGCTTTGTAAATTATAGAGTGTGGTCTAGACCTACTCTATCTGTAAAGTGTCTCGAGATAACTCTTGTTATGATTTGATACTATAAATACAATTTAATTGAATTGAAAAATTGAATTACTGAAGCACAGAGCAATGCTGCTGCCAGTGCAGTATAGAGTGCGGATCGAGCCGCATTTTTCTGTCCGAGCCCGACCTGCGTCCGACAGAGCAGTAACCGAACTCGACCCGAGCCCGACAGGCATTAAGATATTTATGTCCAAGCCCGACTCAAACCCGACACAGTTAAAATCTTGTTTTTTGTTTGTAGGAAGGCATTCGGAAATGTCAACAGATGAGCGCATCAGCGCACACGGGGCAACAAGCCCACGTTAACACAGGCGCGCACCTACATAATAAGCTTTTTTAAATTTAAAATGTTCAATGCCTTAATCGCGCTGATGTGACCGAGCCCGACCCGAAACCGAATATCTTTTCTAAATATCTGTCCAAACCCGGGACGGGCTTGTTTTGGGTATCCATCCTCAAGTGCAGTACCACAGCCTCTAGCCCAAGTGCTTCAGTTTGGCCAGCAGGGGGCATGATTGTCAAATGAAAAGCCACTAAAATAAAGGACTGATGGGGATGATTTACTCACAGTGGGGATCTGTGGTTTCTGCAGGGCCAGCCGGTGTGTCTTCCCCATATATGAGTCGGTCTTCAGCGCAAACATGGTGACCACCCCCTCTGCAGTCATGATGACCACGTAAGGGTCCGCCACAGAGCAATGCACTATGGGAGAGCCCAAGTCCACGGGGATGAAGTGGAGCTGTGTCACTGAAAGCAGAATTCAAAAAGAGCACGTCAGTGAAACAAGTTGGCATAATGTTTAATACCTTGAATTTGCTTTAATATTATACAGATTTTCTACGTTACTCCTACTGCTGTTTGCTACTGCAACAACTACAAATCTAATTATCACTCATGTTTCACTTTTTTAACCTAACATTTTTATCCTATTTTACCTCCTTCCAGTAGCCGAATACCCATGGGGGAGACTTGGATGATGTACTTGTTGTCACCGATGTTTCCAGCAAACACCGTGGGTCCCTGGGTAGCGAAACCACTGGTGTCCAGCTCCATAATCTCCTGACCTGTCTGAAGGATCTGCACAAAAACAAACATTTAGTTTATTCAAAAACACAGCCAAGTTACATTACACAACATCCAAATTATATAATAGATAGGTTGAGTTTTTCCCTGGGAGTAACGGAGTTCTATTCAAAGATTTTTTCAGATCAAAATCGATTGGACATAAGATGTGTATCAATCTCGTTTTGGCAACGATTTAACCTCTGGAGGAAACAACCAATAATACTGGGGTTCCTGTGCAGCCAGCAGATATCCGAGGCAAGACTTCCTCTTCCGTGCGTCATTGTTTGAAATCCGAGTCCATACTTTTTGAAAGGTATTTTAGGTCCAGAAGCATTAGCATTTCTATAAATAGATATCTGCATATGATTGCAGATAAAAAAAAAAAGCTAATAAAAAGCTAGCTCATCGGCAGACGATAACCGATGGGTTCCAAGATTGCATTTCAGCTAAAACATTCCGCCTCCTTCACTCTCCACACGGACTGTTCACGCGCAGGCAACCCTAACCTTCTCAAATGTGATCGGTAAGTACTACTCAGGCTACAAACGGCAGTCGTATGCAGATATCAGTTTATAGAGATTTGATGTGTATTGACGTGTGTTTCTACCATGGTTGAATCCTCTCTGCTCAGAATGAGAAAGCCGTGCTTCTTCGTATCATCCTCCAGGGGAGGCTCTGTCTTTTCCTCCTCTTTCTCTTCCTTGTCCTTTTCTCCGTCTTCTCCATCCTCACCTGTCTCTGTCTCTGCCCCGTCCTCTGAATCATCGCTTTTTGCGGCCTAAGAAAGGAGCGAGAGAAAAGGTTCAAAAAGGTGCCACCATAAATAAGTCAACATTCTCTAAAACGTGAAAACGCTAGGCTGTTAAAGTGATATTTTGTTGATTTAAATCCAGCTCTGTGTCATGGCAGTGTGGGCGGTGTGTGCTTCCCTTCGTAGCGCCAGTGCACGGAGCTCCTCGCAGAGCGGAGCAGCGGAGGGCCACCCAGATCCACCAAAGCTCTGTGCACTGGCGCCACAGAGTGAAGCCAAACACTGCTCCTCTAAACACACTGTCCACACAAAGATGACACAGAGCTGGCTTAAAATCGGAAAAGTATCCCTTTAAGCAGAAATATACAGTACTTGTTTGTCTTCCTTGACTTCACTTAAGACAGAGCTGGTTTATAAGTCGGCAAAGTATCCCTAAAGCAGAAATACACAGTACTTTTTTGTCTTCCTTGACTTCATTTGAGACGACTGTCCACATGTCATGGCAACCTGGCAACTCAAACGTAGTGACTACTTGGGGTCGGATGCTTCTCTGAGAACAGAAAGGAAACAATAACAATCATAACAGGCAAGTTAAAGTCAGAGGCAGTACACTGTACATTTTACAGGGCATGAATCACAAAAGTATCTAAGAACTGTGAGCATGTGTCTGGGGTGTTTACAGGCTACTCCGTCGATCTCTGAGGCAGCCGTGGTAGACTCAGACTTCACTGTAGCACCATCGCTGGACCTGTGGCAGACGGCCCTCACGACCACAGGTTTTAGGATGGTGCGGTTTCAACGTCTATCATGCATATACCAAACATTTATCATGCATATACCTAACCAGGTACACATGCACTGAAACAACATACAAAGTCAGTGGGAGGAGTTACCTGAAGAACAGAGAGTGCACCATTCTTGCCGTAGCCAGAGCACACCACAACCTCCAGGTCGGGCTCAGGGTTGCTCTGGAACTGTGGGCAGGGCGAACATCCAAGTCAGACACCTCAAAATACAATTCTTGAGAAAGTTATGGGTAACATCTACAGTAACCAATCTAAACTAGAAGATATCTGAATCTGTGTACCTCTTCAGACAAGAAGGCAGGTTCGCCCATCGATGCATTTGAACACGGTCCAATGTTGAGTATGCTATCACACACCTGTATGAAAACACAGAAACTCAGTCACCTTCCACAAAGATCTGCATATATATAAGAAGAAATAAAGCTTTGGATTATTGTTTTTTTTACCTCAAAGGAGTAGGTGGCCAGCTGAGTGCCTGACTGGGCCTCACTTCCGTACACTTCTATCTCATCCACCTCATCTGACAAAACAAAGAAGTTGAGTGAAACACAGAGAAGGCAGATCACACACACGCGCACACATTTCTGACACAACAAAAATGATATTCAAAAACATACCCGTCCAGTTGGTGGAAGTTTCCATTCGCTTCTTTTTGCTTGGGGGTTCTTCCTGGAATTCATTAGCAATGATTTAGTTTATAGGCTATGTTGAAGACAAGCTGTCAAATAAAACGAGAATCCTTCCAAGTGCGGTGAGTGCCGTACACATTTACTAACCACAGGTCTAACTATATCTTATCGCAACTAATTGCTGCCACTCCACAAGTAAAAATAAAGATGGAATTTTGATGGTGCTTCACAACAAAGGGCTGTATTAAAATACACTTTTTTTTTTTTTTTTTACGCAATCACAAACATACCGGTTTATCTTTATCCTTCTCTTTCTCTGTGTCCTGCTTTTCGTCGCCCTCCTCCGGTGGCGTCTCCTGAAATTTTTCGGTGTACTTCAGCAGCAGGGAGTTTCCGAGGCGGGAACCCAGGAAAAGGTAGCCAGGCTCCATGGTCACCATCTGGAGGAGGACAGCCCAGAGTGTGAGGCATCATACTAAATCCTCTAAAAGGCTGACAGACTTAGTAGATATTTAGTATTTACTTTACATCCCTAAAGGTCGGCCAGATATAAGAAACTAGCTGTGGGTTATTGGTAGGGGTGTGCAAAAACAATTATTTGTATTCTAATTGCGATTCGAGCTCTACCGATTCAAAATCGATTCATAGAATTCCAAAAATCGAATCATATTTTTTTTATTGTATGTCTACTGCAATCACATGATAGATACTTTATTGATCCCTATGGGAAAATTCAAGGTCCCAGTAGCTTACAGACATCACACACAACATACACATACACATCATAACAGGAAAATAACAAATAAACCAATCCACATGAATAATATGGACAATAAAAGATACTAAATAAAAAATCCACATGAATAAGGGACGTATAACATCTATCTATCTATCTATCTATCTATCTATATACACACACACATATACATACATGGGAAAAGTAACTACAATTACATATTGTTAATCAGTTTTTTTTTTTTTTTTAAATCGAGAATCATTTTTGAATCAAAAATCAATATTGAAATTGAATCGTGAGCCTAAAAATCTGAATCAAATCAGTCTGAAGAGTTTCATTGCCCCACTAATATACTATATAAGTGCAAGTTTATATAGCATTTGGCAGCTTTAATCTTAAAGTTCTGGTTGGCTTTCGAAGCTAGCCCACAGATACATAAAAGAAAGGGTATCTGATTAAGAATTCAGGTGTCATCAGACCATTGTTGCTCACGGTTACAGACGGAACTTACGCAGGTTGTCAGGACGCTGGCAGCAGCCTTGTCAAAGTGGAAAGCCCGGACACTTCTCATGCCGTCAGTTATGAGGGTCAACACGTAACTGCAAGACAGTCAGTAAAGAATCATAAACCGTGCCCATTGTTCATTTGTGTACGTTCTGGTGGTGATTGCAATGACTCACATTTCTCCTCCTTTCAAAGAGATGACCATCTTGTCATAGGCAATAAAGTCAGACTGGGAACAGTCAAGTGAAATCCTCACTTCCTCCTGTACACCTGGGAAACCAAAACGCGTCATCCAGTAAAGAGCATTACAAAATAGCAAGTGATATGTAAAGTGACGAGGCCAGATGTAAAAAAAAAAAAATACAAGTATACAGTAGGTGTGTGTGTGTGTGTGTGTGTGTGTGTGTGTGTGTGTGTTTTTCAGATGATAACGCTTACGCAGAGGGAATGCTGTGGTCCCATTTGTCTGAGAGTTGAGAGAAACTCCATATGGTGGAACACTCTGGTTCAGATACAGCAATGAATTCACAGCAAACACCACCACACCACCTACAAAAGGATTTGATATGTGATCAAAGACGCTACAACACCAAGCTTTTTAACAACAATAAACAACGCACTTCATTAAATTGTGTAAATTCATATCTAACACTCCCAACAGGAATTATCTTTCTGGTGGACTGGCAACTTAGTGACCACACCTTTCAGAAAAAAAGAAGAAAAAAAAAAAAAAAAAGGCAGAATTCTCTGAGCTCACCGATTGGCTTTGGAACAGGCATGACTTGCGTACAGTCAAAGGGCAGATTGGTGAGAGACCAGATGACAGGATGAACCTTCTGCATTATGTTGAGGGAGATGGCAACGATGCTACAGGTGTCCTGGCGCACAGCCACGCGCCTGGCAAAATGATCAGAAAACAGAAATTAAACATTCAATCAAAACTGGCCTGCTAAGAAACAAAAAATATGTGTAATTAATCAAAATTTGCATCGCAATTATAATTGTTTATTGAACCCGAAAATACATTAAATCGGAAAAAATATATTATTTTGCACATTACGTATTGCAAATAAACTCTTATTTTGTCTTGTGTTCTGAATGAATTATAAAAAGTTAGGTGGTTTAAAAAACGCCAAATGTATTAAGGGGATTTCACTGTTCAAGGTGTTTTCACTGTTGATTTGTTTAACTGTTTCACTATTTTTCTTTCTATCTTTCCAAAATGCAATGAGTAATCATGTTTAATAAAATTGTTGACCAAAATAATCCTGATGAAGATTTAGTCCATAGTCGAGCAGCCCTAATGGCTTTATCTATAGCAAACAAAAGGTCCTAGTTGCTGTTACTGGTCGAATAATGCAACAAAAAGTAGTTGTTATAGGTGATAATGTGGTGGACTGACCCGGGCCACGTCTGGTTGGGCTCAAACAGGATGAGCAACGTGGGCTCGTAGTAGCCATGGAGGAACTTCATGTCGACGATGTTTAGCAGCTTCTCGTCCAGCTCACGGACATCAATGATGTAGCTGGGTAGGAAGCTGGATTTAGGTCTGTCGATGAGATGGCATGCTCGCAGTTAGAAAATGACAGGTGTGTAGTAATCATTAAACAATATCTATTCATATCAGACATGGTTAGATAACTATCGACGGTCAGAGTAAACTCTAAGCAACAGCAGAATAAAAGTGGACATTTCGTGGCAGTTTACCCATCCTTTTTTTGTTTATCTAACCATGGATATGCATGCATGCATGGCAACTACAATATGAACTGTTACAATTAAAAAGGGTGGCGGGGGTGTGAAATCCCCACATTCAGTACCAACAAAACCAAGATTAGGTTTTAGACTGGACGTGTAAACATTGACGGTGCTGAGAGGGATTTGGGATACAAATGCCAAGCAGACTCTAAAAGTGATTAATGAGCAGAATGTATAATGGGACTGCAGGCGTACCCTTCTCCCACTCCACCCTCCTGTTCATCTGTTAGAGTGTCCTTCCTGAACGGCAACACCACGAGCTGGGTGCCATAAACTAGCATTACAGCACAGCGATTCTCGGGATCCACGCGGACAATGGGAATATGTACATTCTGCACAAAACCATCCTGAAAGTATAAAAAGAGTGCACATTAGTTTAAGAAACGCATTCACTTGTGCATGTCAACATTTCCTCTAACTTAGACAGATAAGCTCCTGAGCGCATGTTTTGTTTCACAGGTTTACTGCGTCTGGGCCCGTATTTATCATGCTTCTCAAAGTGCCATTTTAGTCTTAAAGGAACACGCCGACTTATTGGGACTTGGTCTTATTCACCGTATCCCCCAGAGTTAGATAAGTCCATACATACCCTTCTCATCTCCGTGCATGTTTTAACTCTGTCTGACGCACCCACCGCTAGCCTAGCTTAGCACAGATCCTGGAGGAAACTGGCTCCATCTAGCCTACTGCTCCCAATAAGTGACAAAATAACGCCAACATTTACATTATTATAAAATAACGCCTATTTACATGTTGTGATTATATTACATTATATCTATTACTCCAACTCTGAGCAAACTCCAGGCAAACTCTCTGCTCCTCACCACGAGGCTTCTCAGGTGCTGCGAGCAAATCATTCCGCCCAAGTAGCAGAAGTAGCAGTGCTTTTCCTCCTGAGAATATAGTTCCCAGTATGTATACGGTTAGAAGATGGCTGTGTCTCATGTGAACTTGTTATTTGTACACGCTGTGACTATAAAAAAATCACAACATGTAAATAAGAAAATGTTGGCGTTATTTTGTCACTTATTGGGAGCAGTAGGCTAGATAGAGCCGGTTACCTCCAGGAGCTGTGCTAAGCTAGGCTAGCGGTGGGTGCATCAGACAGAGTTACAACACGCACGGAGATGAGAAGGGTATGTATGGACTTCTCTAACTCTGGGGGATACGGGGAATAAGACAAAGTCCCAATAAGTCCACGTGTTCCTTGAGAATTCATGAAATTTACTCCTACTTGCAAACTTAAAATATAAAAACAAGTTATCAAATTTCTTAAAGCTAAGAATCACTCTTACTGTCCCATTTATTTAAGACAGCTCGAGAGGTCACTCAAGTGTTTAGGAGTTGCCAGGAGGGGCTTGTTATGGCACTGAGGAGACAGAGACGTGCGCCAATCTTTCAGGAGAGGAAGAATGTTTTTGAAAAGTTTGACGACGAGCAGTTAATCAAACGGTATCGCATGGACAGAGCAGGCATAAAATATCATAAAAATCTAGGCTATATAAAGGCAGGTCAGTTAACAGCACGCCAGTGTAAAATTTGTAATTAAGACAGGGTGGAAAACGTGTTTATCTTTCATTTCCAATGTGTAACCTAATGTGTTCTCTTTTCTGACATTGTTTGTCAAATGTGTGTTGAATTTAAACTCCTCTTAGGAATTTCACCATTCAATGTGAATTTATCTGAGAATATACTTATATAATGACATCTATTCAGTGATTGGTCCATGCCTACAGTGGGGGAAATAAGTATTTGACCCCTTGCTGATTTTGCAGGTTTGCCCACTTACAAAGAATGCAAAAATCTACAATTTTAATCATATGTACATTCTAACAGTGAAAGACAGAATCCCAAAGAAAATTCCAGAAAATCACATCATATGAATTTATTAAAATTGATAACCATCTGATGAGGAAAAACAAGTATTTGACCCCCTGGACAAACAGCAAGTATTCTGGCTCCTACAAGCCAGTTAGTCTTTCTTTAAGACACAGCCCCAATCCGAACCAATTATCTACATCAAATACACCTGCCTCACCTCGTTACCTGTATAAAAGACACCTGTCAACACCCAAACAACCAGCATCCAACATCACCACCATGGGCAAGACCAAAGAGCTTTCTACGGACATCAGGGACAAGATTGTTGATCTGCACAAGGCTGGGATGGTCTACAAGAGAATCGGAAAGCAACTTGGAGAGAAAAGATCAACTGTCGGTGCAGTTATCAGGAAATGGAAGAAGCACCACACCACCGCCAACCTCCCTCGGTCTGGGCCTCCACACAAGATCTTGCCTCGTGGGGTGTCCCTGATCATGCGAACGGTGAGGAATCATCCCAAAACCACAAGGGGGGGAACTGATGAATCAACTGAAGGCAGCTGGGACCACAGTTACAAAAGAAACGGTTGGTAACACACTACGCCGTCATGGATTGAAATCCTGCAGCGCACGCAAGGTTCCCCTGCTCAAGAAGAAACATGGACAGGCCCGCATGAAGTTCGCCATTCACCACCTGGACGACTCAAAAGAGGCCTGGAAGAAGGTGATGTGGTCAGATGAGACCAAAATAGAACTTTTTGGCCTCAACTCAACTCGTCGTGTTTGGAGGGCAAAGAACACCGAGTACAACCCAAAGAACACCATCCCCACCGTCAAGCATGGTGGTGGCAACATCATGCTTTGGGGGTGCTTTTCAGCCAAGGGGACGGGACAACTCCATCGTATTGAGGGGAGGATGGACGGGGCCATGTATCGTGGAATTCTGGACCGACATCTCCTTCCCTCAGTGAGAGAGCTGAAGATGGGTCGAGGATGGGTGTTTCAGCACGACAACGACCCTAAGCACACCGCCAAAGCAACAAAAGAGTGGCTGAAGAAGAAGCACATCAAGGTTCTGGAGTGGCCTAGCCAGTCTCCAGACCTGAATCCGATTGAAAATCTTTGGAGGGAGCTTAAAATTCGAGTTGCCAGGCGACAACCTCGGAACCTGAATGATTTGGAGGCTGTCTGCAGGGAAGAGTGGGCCAACATCCCTGCCGAAATGTGCACAAACCTTGTCACCAACTATAAAAACCGTTTGACATCTGTGCTGGCCAATAATGGCTTTTCTACAAAATATTAACATGCTGTTTGTCCAGGGGGTCAAATACTTGTTTTTCCTCATCAGATGGTTATCAATTTTAATAAATTCATATGATGTGATTTTCTGGATTTTTCTTTGGGATTCTGTCTTTCACTGTTAGAATGTACATATGATTAAAATTGTAGATTTTTGCATTCTTTGTAAGTGGGCAAACCTGCAAAATCAGCAAGGGGTCAAATACTTATTTCCCCCACTGTATGTCATCATCCAAAATGTGGCACAGCAAAGTGTCGTGAATCATCTCTAAGACAGACACTTAAGATATAGACCTAAACCTTCACTTAAATTACAACTGAGATGCTTGATAACTAACTTTTAAGTGCAGCTTTGAGCCGAGAATTTTTTTACTCAAGTCAATTCTTAGCAGTGTTCTTGTGAGTAACTCTCAGAGAACTGATCGATACAGGCCCTGGATTTTACATACCCTGAGCTCCGGCTCCTCAAAGTAATGGAGGGACAGAGTCTTAAGGTCGTGTGTCCCGGGGTCATACTCCACTACGGACAACTGGCAAGAGAACAAACACACCCAGAGGTCAGTCAACAACATTTTTAAGGCAATTTAGAAGCTGGTTAGGCAGTGCACAGCTTAGACAATGATACCTTGGCATCTTTGAAACTGAGGAGGAGTGCATCTCTGTTGGCTCCCACAAGCTGCACACTGGCCATGGACATAATATTGCCAAAGAGCGAAAAGGATGCCACCTGCTCCAGTTTCTCCTTACGAGATTTGGAATCTGCATGAGGAGGAAAGAGTGAATTTGGACCACAAATGTTGACAGCATTCATTAATAATAAAATGTGTACTTTAAGAGTATGACATCTAGACGTACCAGAAGACTTGTCAGCCTTGGACGTACTCTGAAATGATAAGATTAATGTTACACATGTCACAAAAAGTCGATTAATGCCTGTATTTTAAAACTTGGCACAATGAAGCAAGTGGAGACTTATAGTTACCTCCACATCGTGAATAATCCTGTATACAAAGAGTTGAGATGTTCCAGCAACAACTAAATTCTTCTCCTTACTGGATATAAAGTTACAGTAGACAGAAAACTCCACCGCAGTGGGGGTGTGTGCTTGTCTGTACACAGCATACATCCTGGAAGGTTGCCCTCAGCATCTGACCGGGGGAGAACATGCATGTCAGGAGGATGTCTGGCTTCGAGAGCCACTGTCCACTTAAGATACATACAATAAACCAAACATTTATCTTCCCCAAGTCTTCCTCCAAAGTAAACTGGAGTGGCTAGCGGTAACTGGCTAGCAGTGTGAAACAATGCTGAACTGATATTCAGTGAATAGTGTGAACTAACCTACATGCCGAATTAAATATAGCACTCCACACATCAACGCGGAGCTTTATTTTATAGCCAATGTCAATAGCTAGCTACATGGTTTTGCTTAACGTCTTCATTCCAGTAGACGTCTTAATGTATACTGAATATACATTTACTGTTTTTAGCTTTGGCAATTTAATACAGCCAGTTAAAGCACTTATTTTTGAATTCATGCCTTTAATGTAAAAATATGCTTCCATGGTAACACACGCTAGCTGGTTTATAATTTACCAAAGGTAGCGCCAAGCTTTGGCAACTAACGTTAGCTAACGTTAGATAATTAGCTAGCTTCCCCCTGACAGCTAACTTCGATTGAATGAAACAATGCAAGCAGCGATAACGTTAGCCATTAAGTCCTGTTGTTATGACTTGTGTGCGGCTCCGCCGACAGTTAACGTCGGCTAACAAATGTATGGGAAAAGTTAACGTTATCTATTTTAGCAACGCGCAAATGTTCCTGTTTGTAGCTAGCATATTAGCTAGCATGCCACAGCGCGTGCACCTGACTATAGTTTTTTTTGTTTGTTTTTGGCATAATTTCTGCAAATCGTGAATTAAACTTGTCAACGTACCTATATGAAACACGTTATCAGAGTCTGTAGCTTTATTTTTCCCTCTTCTGTTTACATATAGGGGGTCATATTTTGTGGGTTACTGACTTAAGCCATAGCCAGGTAAGCTAGCTAGCAGTTGGTTAGTGGTCGTTGTGTTGTCCCTGGCGGCCCCGGTCTTCTTCGTCCTTTAATTTCCCGCAGACTAGCTGCTCTGATGTGTACTGCTGCCCCCCCACGGTTAAAAAACTTGTGGTAGAAGCTGAATGGTTAAAGAACCCGAGAAAATATTCAGTTCTTCATTATTTTTTAAAATCAGAAGGATACATTAGGACAGTCTCAGGAATACCAGACAGACAAATTATTGCTATGTTTAGTGTGTACAGTTTATTCCACTATTCAAAGCAACATTCACTGGATAAATAATGAGGGTGCAGATCCACTGGTGCCTTTGAGTTCAGGGGTCCCTAACACAACGAAGGGGCCAGATGCAATTCTACATAAGCAAAAATAACTGAGTATGACGTTATTGAATAAAAAGTGTACTGAACTGTCTAAAGCAACATTTTTGGGACATCTTGACGTTTGTGTGCTTGTTTTAGTGGAAAAATGTTAAATCATAACAGTAGTATAAAAAAACATTAAATTCAGATTTACATTATTATATTCACATATAATATTCTATACAGTAGCCTATTTCTGGTAAATACAACTGAGTGCATGATCAAAACAAATTCCCAAGAAGCTCCTAATGGTATCTCATTTTAAGAAGCTTTATTTTTCTTTTCTTAAAATAATAATGATCTTTCTTTAGACTGCAATGCCTTCATGTTTTCTTAAAAAAAAAAGAAAAAAGAATGCTTTTACAGAATTTGTAATACAATCAAAAATACTAACAACAAAAAAAGATCTTTGGTAAACACATCTCCCGGCCAGAAGTCACAAACAGAACAAAACCCAAATATCATTAATCCAATAAGGACTCCAAAAGAGGCACTTCACTCAATCATGTCGTCTGTGGATGCAGCATTTGTTCACCGCTCCAAGTAAAGAATAGGAAATCAAGACCCATCACGTTTTGCACATGGCACACAAGGCTTAACTCAGATTATTTGTGTTTTATTAAAATAAGAACACACATTCATTTTAGATGCGATAGATGTGCAAAGCTTAACATTTACAAGATAGCTTAAAACTTATAATTCATGATTATTTTCAATCTAGACCTAATTTTCCTTCTTTTTTGTAAACATGGTATCATTTTTTCGATAACATTTTCTTAAAAAAGGTGAAGCAGTGGACCTGGAACTGCTGTTTTTCTAACATAACAAGGTAGTTACTGTAACTACATTTAGGAGCTATTATTAGAGTTATCGTAACTATTTTCATATCACCAAGAAGAACCTGTACACTACGGAGTAACTCAAACCACTGAACCTAAAAGTAATTTTTTTTTTTATTTATTTATTTTTATATATAAATTATATTCAGATCATATCAAACTCAGGCAGCAGGGTATCCATCACTGTCAACAGGCTAAAAATGGTCATATTCACGTTAATAAAATGATCTATATCAAGAACTATGTGCAGTATATCATGTATGTTTCTTTTCAAAATCATAAATACAACATACTTGGATGCTTGCAATGTTTAAGCATGGAAAATAATAATTGGCGTGTCTGTGGTATCAAAATGACTAAGGGAAATGTCCTGCAATAACTGCTGAGTCACATCTGTGCTGAAAAAACTGTTTAAAGTGACTTAACTAAAATGGGCTTCAGTTTGAGTTTCTCTTGATCAGACTGGACTAAACCCAAGATCTGAAAGCGCAGCAACTGATTAAACAGTCAACAGCAAGGTACTTGATGGGGGGGAAAGAAAAAAAACAGTACACTATAACAATAATAATTAGCCCTTTATGAATCAAATGCACTTTTTCCTAAACAAGGTAAAAACCTAAAAGAAGCAGTCCTTTTTTCCTCCATACTTAAAGTCCTAATGTTTCCTCAGCGGTGGACTCTTTGGCATGTGATGAGATATTCAGGAAAAGCCTGCGTATCGTTGAAGATGACAAACATTGACGGCTTCGTGATGTCATCGGTCACGCTGTCGTATCGGAGCGGAATACCGTCGGTCTCCTTCAGCGGGGCGGTCTTCATCGAATGGTCTCCTGTAGTGTAGTCTCCCGTTAGAACTTTTGACACAAAAACAAACTTGTATCCGTCTGCATTCGGGGGGGAATACTGCTCCTGGACCGACAGCGCAGAGTTGACGGCAAAGTACACCCCCTGACCCCAGACAGTGGCTGCGTGGAGAAAACAACACGTCAAAAACTGATACCCAAGACGCAGTGGTGGAATGTAACTAACTACATTGAATCAAGTGCTGTACTTGACTACTAATTGGAGGAACTTTTACTTCACTTGTCTTTTCTTTTTCATGCCACTTTCTACTTCTACTCCGCTACATTTCAAAGAGAAATATTGTACTTTTTACTCCACTACATTCATCTGACAGCTTGTAGTTACTAGTTACTTTACAAATTAAGATTTCTGCACACAAAACACAAAGTGTAGCCTGGTTGACACCAGACTCTTCTCAGTTGTAAGTGAGAGTGGGTCTGGGGGGGGGAACGTTCATTCACAGCTCATTTCCAAAGGGGCGTCGCCAATGGACGCCGCTCAAATGCCTCTGGGATAGGATAGTGCTTCAACCAATCAGACCAACGATCTGGGTGACGTAGCAGCGACAGCGGCATCAACGGGTTGCTGCGCTTCGGTGGCCGTCGTGTTGAATGTAAACAAAAAGCTGCTCGCCGTCGGCCCGTTGCTGCGCTATCGTCATCGTGAAAAGTCCGCCTCAACGGTTGTGATTGGCGCCTCGATTTGGAAACGTTGGAAATGGGCTTGAATGGGCTCTTGGCCAGACGGACTTGCAGAGCAAATAAATTAAACTACCCAACAATATGCAGGCCTACAAGTCAAACTGAAATGATTAAACAACAATGGAACACTAGGTTGATTGACAGAACCGTTTTGATTCAGAACCGATTTTTAAGCATTGCTTACTTCTTTTAATACTATAAGTACATTTTCCATACGGTACTTACATACTATTAAACATACCGTTCTTTCCACAAAAGCTTCTGTTGAATCCGTGAACGCAGATCTCTTTCACAGACTTCTCACTCGTGCCGTGATAGAGAGTCCGTTCAATTTCCGGATACGTGGCGCGCTGCAGTACGCTCGCCTTCTTCAACTTGTACTGGTTGTACAGCAGTCGGTTCATGAGCTTCTCCACCTGTGCGAAAAATCTAAGCGTTAATCTCGGACACGCCAGAGAATTTGTTGCAAAATGTGCGGCTTATTCTTTTTTCTAACCTGTATGATTCTGATTTTGCTGTGGTATTCCTGTATGGTCTCGTAGAAATTCTTCACCACCTCCTGAAATTCGTCCGATTCCTCGTCGATTTTGGTGGCTTCGGGCAGGTTCGACAGCAGAGAGTATTCCTCTTCTGTTGACAAAACGTAATGCAATCATAATTTCATTGAGTTTTTAAGATTAGAGTTTGTTCATTTTATAATTCATTTTATTTAACAACAAAAGATCTGGAGCCCCAAATCTGTCAAAAAGCAGAAAGCAGGAAAAGATGATCAGCCATTTCAAAAATATAACTGAAAAAATAATAATCAATAATACTGTTCATGAAAAGACTGGAGTAGCCAGCAACAAAGTCAGCTAGCTAACGGATCTTATAGGTTTAGTTTGACATTATGAGAAAGAAAACACTAAATGACAAATTTACTAAACATCATTGACGATAAAATAAAGTCCAAGACTTATTTCCATCAGACAAGAGACATGGACTAAAAAAAAAAAATAATGTTATATCGTTAGAAGCATGGGGTCTTTTTTAGGGCTGGGTATCGTTCAAAAATTTTAAATACCGGTACTTCGATACCGGCTCCTGGACGATACTGATTTTATTAAATCAATTTTAACAAAAAGAAATTACAACATTCCGCCACAAATCTTTTTACTTAATTTTTTATTTCCTACTATGTGTGTAACAGAGTTTTTCCTGCGTGTGTCTGCGTTGTGTAAAGTTAGCCAGCCAATCACAAACATCACGAGATCTCAGTAGAAGCATGCTGCATGCTTATTGGCTCACTGACAGCGATGAGATTTACTCCTTAGGTCTTGAAATTGGGTATTGAATGACGATTTTTCCAATACTATAGAGGCAATTCGGTCGGTGCCTAAAAGGTTTTTTAATAGGGTATCTAGCCCAATTTCTTTTTTTAAAAGATTATCTTTTGGGCATTTCCGCATTTAATGATAGGAAAGAAAGGAAAGGGAAGGGAGAGAGAGGAGGGAAGACATGCAGGAAACCGTCCCAGGTCGGACCCGAACCCTGGACCTTTTGCGTCGAGGCACAAACCTCCATACATGTGCACCCGCTCTAGGGTGCGGATCGGGCCGCATTTTCCTGTCCGAGCCCGGCCTGAGCCCGACAGGCATTAAGATATTTATCTCCGAGCCCGACACAGTTAAAATCATGTTTTTTTCTCTCATTTTAATGACACATGTATGCTGGTTTGTGTGGAAAGCCCGGAAATGTCAACAGGTGAGCGCATCAGCGCACACGGGGCAACAAGTGCACGTTAACACAGGCACGCACCTACATAATAAGCTTTTTCAAATTTTAAATGTTCAATGCCTTATTGCGCTGTGACCGAGCCCGACCCGAACCCAAACATCATTTCTAAATAACCGGCCCATCGGGTACCGTTGGGTCACAATGGGCTCGGTTTGGGTATCCCTCCTCTAGCCTGCTCCACTTCTAGCCCAATTTAAAAAAACTTTGCATTAGCTTGCCAGCTAAAATTATGCATTCAGTTATATTTTTGCTGGTCTGATAATCCTTTACTCAATTTTGTTCTAAATGCACAGAAGCATCAGGAGCACTAGAACACTAGAAAGTTCCCTTTACCTGGTACATCCTCAACCAAATCCCCCAACTCAGGCAACTTCCTGGAGATTTTCACAGACTTCCCCGAAGCTACGTTGTGTTCTTCCATCTTCTCAAAGTCGATGACGTGGGGCTGATTGTCCAGCAAGATATCCACCTTTTTCCGCCTTAGCTTCAGAGCATTCTCGATGAACACGGTGGCATCGGGCGAATAAGGAATCTTCTCCGAAGTGGCCGGATCGTGGTACGCCCACTGGACAGTCCGCAGGATTTCCCGGTCGGAGACAGAGTTGGAGATTCTCTCCAGCAGCAGCTTCACGTCACTCAGTCCTCCGGGCACGTACTCCTTGAAGCCAGAAACTGTGATTATGGTGCCCTGAATTTGGATCTCCACCCCGTGCTTCCTCTTGATCACCTCCAGACACTTCCTGTGGTACTCGGACATGTTCTTCACAGTCCTGTGCTCTAGTTTCTCCTCGATCTGTCTCTGGCTGACCTTCTTCCCGAAGGCTATGTCCACCCGAATCAGGTCGCAGTTATAACCTGCGAAAACGAGCAACTGCATGGTGTTGGCTGCCTTGATGGCGTCCTGTAAGGTCACGTTGGGGTCCTTATTCTTCGGCCGGCCCGCCTTCTTGCCAGTACAACCGGAAGATGCTTCATGTGGGATCATTTTCTTGGACAGCTCCAAGGCTTTTTGCAGCTGTTCCTCATCATCCTCCAGGGACCAATGGCTGGACTCCATAGAGTACTGGATGGCTAGAGAAAGCTGGGCCTCCTCTTCAAGGTTGCTAGAAAGGCCCCGAGCTCCATCGCTCTGCGTGAGTAACCCACTCGCAGCGTTCCCTTCAGCCGAGCGCTGAGACGCATCGACAGAACTCACACAAGAGTCTTGGTCTGTCAGGCTGGTCGGTTCCTCTGCCGTGTACAGGTCCAGGCCATCCATGTCATCAGGTTGGTCGGAATTGGACACACCGCCCTCGGGTCTTTCATCGACGGCTGAGACGATTCTCTTTGCCTCCTCTAAAAGGCCTACAAAGAGGTAAACAGATTTGTTAGACTCCAGCTTAGGCTGGAAACCTTTACGTTTTTCTATCCTGCTTTAGTTACAAATCTGCAGTGACCAATCACAAACTGTCTTATCCACCTGGCGCGCTATTGGTAGGTTTAACACGATGACGATGGAAAAGCGACGGCAAGCAGCTTTTTGTTTACATTCAACATGTGCGGCCACCGAAGCGCAGCAACCCGTTGCAAAGTACGTCACCCGGATCGCTGGTCTGATTGGTTGAAGGACTATCCAATTGCGTTACAGAGTCATTTGAACTATGCCCGTTGATCACGCCTCTTAAAATACAGAGCAGACTCCCCAGACTAATGTTCAATCTTAAAAAACTGAGCTTGGTCTGGTGATAGCCAGACTACAGATGATTTGTTTGAAACTGCACAGAAATATTATAGATAGATATTACCGTTGCCAGGAGCTCCGTTGCGATCCGTTTGCATGGAGTCTGATTTAAACTCCTGTGGAGCACCATTCAAAGACACTTTCTGGAAGTTTTTGTGGGACATCATGTCCCACGCAGTTTCTAAAAAGTCCTAAAATTAAAAAAAATTAAAATAAATCACGTGATCAGGATATGAGTAGAGTATTTTCGTGGGCTCGGGATGGGAGCGACAATTGATTCTTGAGGCCCCCTCTAGTAGGTAATGGTTTTAACCAAGAAAAAACGTATGTTGAAAAAATAAAATAAAAACACCATGTAACATACTAATAATCAGTGGTTGCCTCCGATATGCATTCATGCCTTCATCTCACCAACTAGCCTGAAAATGGTTCCTCTATGATCTTTGCCACATTTGGGAGCATAAACATCGTTTTGTGTGTGGCCATTGAGCTGAGCCTGACCAAAGCGAAGCTAAAACATTGAGCAGACAAGAAACACAGTAAACATCAGCGTTTCCCTTCTGCATTGCGTTTGCTGGTAAACTCAGCCTCAGGCTATACCGTAATAAGGCCTCAAGAACTGCTCATCAAGATGAATGACAACTGGTCTAACTGGTCAACTGAGAGGAAGTGTGAATGAATGACGTTCTATATAAAAGCCTCAAAAACACAGAACAACACAAAAAGTAAGAACCGACTTTGCTCTATTCCATCATTCCATTACCTGGTGTGGCAGGAATTCCCAGGGCACATGCTTCGTGCCGATATAGACCTGAAACTTTCTCTCCATCTCCTCCATGATGCTCTTGCACTCCTTCTCGTCAAAAAACCTAGTCACTCCGGGAGCGTTCACAGTGATGGTTCTGGTGCAGATAGAGGACACCACGCCTTGCAACACCTCCTCAGCCATTTGACATGCAGTAGCAGGGCCATGGATCTATTAGGCACATTCACAGAAATAACAAAAGATGAAACAATATGATGAGTCTAGGAATTGCAAAAAAAACGATGTTCACACGGCACCAGAAATTAATAAGACGGTATCTTGAAAACCAAACATTCAACCGCCAGTGACATTTATTTACACCACTGCAGTAGGCCCGTAACAACGGACCGTTGAGCCATGCTACGCTAGCGGATAAGGGTCACTCGTTGCCATAGCAACTCCAAACATTCTGGTCTGTAGCTGACTCAAGCCAGAGAAATTGAACGTGCTCGTGTTCTGGCCCTAAATCTACCCGGGAAACCCGCTAATTAAACAACCTTTGTAGCCCACCATCGCCACCAGCCACCTTTTTTTTTTCGGACTACACGTTACTGACCTATTGTCAATTTAATGTTAATTCAAGAAAATAATACAATGTTTTATGATAATAAAGAGGCATGGTTTACTTCATAGGCGGTGCGCCTGTGTCATTACATTATCTGGGTCACATAACACTGATCTAGCCAAAAGAAATTTCCTGGAATTCAGTCAAAACATTTAGTTGTTTGAAAAAGTAAAAAATGTATGCAGAGAGAGACAATTATATTGGTAATCACAGTTATTTCAGAGACAATTAATTGTACAGCTAAATTTGGAATGGTCTACACTGCGGTCTCCGTTTCTGCATGTGCTACTGATGCACCACATACCTTTAACCCACAGACGTCCTCTGCTTCTAGTGGGAAAATAGACACTTGGGCCATGTCAGCCAGCAGCTGGTGACAATGAATCTGGATGTATTTCAGCATGCCTGGCTCCATAGAGATGACCGTCTCCCTTTCAATGGGTGTAGTGAGAAACTCCATGATTGCAGTCTGCTTCTCATTCTCCATACCTTTCAGAGTGACCACGTCAATTTCGCCTCCTCCGTCGGACACTTTAACAGAGCAGAAACCCAGAGCCTGTAGGAACTCTGTCCACTCTCTGCAATATAACATGCACTCGTATTCCGTGTCCACCCGAATGCTGAAGTGACACAGCTGGGATTTCAAAAAGCTATTTGCCTGGTTAATAGAGTCCTGGGAGAGGGAGGTTACCTTGACATTACAGTCTGATACGCTGTACATAGCAGGTGACCCAGTTTGAGCCATGCTTTGCAGTAAACGCTCTTTTACATCTTCTCTCGCAAGGAACTGCGCCTTTTCTGGCTCGACGGTGAAATGAGTCTCAGCCATTTTGCCAAAACAGTCCAAGATGGCGTGCTTTATCTGCTCCACCTTTTGCCTGTCAGTCCCTGCAATGTGCACGCCATTGTCTTCGATTTGGATGGTGAAATTTGGGTGAGCCTTTTCAGTGTCCTTCCAAAAGGTGCTGAGTTGGAACAAAGCGAGTTTTACTGGGTCAGCGATAGCAACGTGGCTTAATAGCGTATCATCGTCCTCCGTTTGGTCCATGACTTCCTCTTCCGCTTCTTCTGCTGCTGCTACCGGTGCAGCAAGAGGCTTCAAGGCCATCGGAGGGGAGGACGGTCTGTTTGCATGGACCACCACGGGAGGACTAGTCTGCATCTCAATATCTTCCAAGTTTCTCTCAGTCATATCTTGGCTGCCAATTCCAGAGTCTTGTGACGTTAATCTTTCCGTGGGTTGAAGACAGTCGAGGTACGGCACCACAACAAGATTAGCGCCTTCCAGTTTGTGGGAGCGAGCCAGGACAGGGCCCACAGCTGTCAAAAAGGAATACAGACAGATTTTGTTGATTGAAGAAAACTACGATGAAACAAGAGTTGTTTGTGGTTTTGTTTTTTTTAAAAGGTTGTATAATACAAAACTTACATTCATAATTGACAAAGGACACCTTGGCTTTACCCTCTGAAAGCATTGTGACCTCCTCCACCTTCTGATTCCCACCTCGCTCGCTCTCAAAGTACAAAGTCAGCATGTCTGGAGTGGTGCTAGGGCACAGGTTCTCCACTAAGACGGAGTCAGTTTGCTCAGTCTGTTCAAGAGTCACCAAGGCCCCCTCGAGTTTCCTCTTAGAGATTTTAGCACTAAGGTTTTGGAAGTCTACAAAACAAAAAATGTATATATTAAACGATGCCATGAAAAGAAATAACAAGCTAGACATTTGGAAGCAGTTCAAACATCAGTAAGAAAGATATTGCGTTCAATAAACCTTTCGAGAAGGGTTGGCTGAGGTGAATGAGAATGAAGTCTCTTCCTGGCAAGGGATACAGAGTGTAGTCAGGCACGTTCAAGTCCATCATGTTCTCCACATAGAGCTCTATCATCTCTGTGCTGGTGTTGGGGTTGATCCCCCGCAGCAGCAGTCTACATGGGTCCTTTGAGGCCGGCTTTCTCACACTCAGCTCCACATTATGCAGAACGTGGTGCCCTTTAGACAGCACTTGGGCTGCAGCTGTCAAAATGAAGGCAACAGAAATAAAGGCAGGATTAGCATACAGTACTTTAAAAAAGGAACATGCCGACTTATTGGGACTTTGTCTTATTCACCGTAACCCCCAGAGTTAGATAAGGCCATACATACCCTTCTCATCTCCGTGCGTGTTGTAACTCTGTCTGACGCCCCCAGCGCTAGCCTAGCTTAGCACAGATCCTGGAGGTAACTGGCTCCATCTAGCCTACTGCTCCCAATAAGTGACAAAATAACACCAACATTTTCCTATTTACATGTTGTGATTTGTATAGTTACAGGGTGTACAAATAACAAGGTCACATGAGTCACAGCCGTCTTCTATCCGTATATAAACTGGGAACTATATTCTCAGAAGGCGAAGCACTGCTACTGGGGCGGAGTGATTAGCTCGCAGCACCTGAAGCCCTATGGTGAGGAGCAGAGAGTTTGCCTGGAGTTCGCTCAGAGTTGTAGTAATAGAGTCAACAATTACTAGATAGTAAAAGCATAGTGACCTTGTTATTTGTACACGCTATGACTATACAAATCACAACATGTAGGCGTTATTTTGTCACTTATTGGGAGCAGTAGGCTAGATGGAGCCGGTTACATCCAGGATCTGTGCTAGGCTAAGCTAGCGGTGGGGGCGTCAGACAGAGTTACAACACGCACGGAGATGAGAAGGGTATGTATGGACTTATCTAACTCTGGGGGATACGGGGAATAAGACAAAGTCACAATAAGTCGACGTGTTCCTTTAATGACGTTTCCATTCGTTGTTTTGAATTGCAATTCTCTTTTAAGCATAGTAGTGCTTTGTTTCTATGTTAGTGTTCTGGAGGTGGTTTGAAAGTCTGTATAAACTTGTGTCTGAATAAGACACTATAAATATCCTACCTCTAACAAGCACACAATTTAAAAAAAAAAAAAAAAAAAAAGAGTTGCAATTCTCTGTTCCTACAGATGTCACTTAATTTATTTGATTTTTAAACGGAAACTTCAGCGATTTTTAACCTTACCTCTATCTATCTGGGTTAGGTATGTGGTGTGTGGAAGAAAAGCCTGTAAATGTTCTCCTTGTTTCTGGGGCTGAGACAGCTGCACAACCTGCTCTACTTGCAGACACCAGTGTGTGACAGGTGTATGGAATGCTAATTCAGCATTGATAGGATTCTCTGTAAACTAGTTATGTTTCCATTAGCAAAAATATGAGTACAAAGGATGTTATGGGTGAAGATTTTTGACAGTGTAGAGTTCAGTGTTTTGGCTGACTCAGATATTCAGCATATTTAGCCAGAGAGAAGCGGTTTGAATGAAGTGTGTTAACAAGTGAAATAATTTAGTCTTGGTTCGGTGAAAGAGACAAACTTGAATTCAAAAAAGGTGTACGGTTGTATTTTTCTGTACTGACAATACTAAAAAAGCTAAGAGAGCTAAGCAAAGTTGCTGCTCGCGCAATGCATCCTTGTACACGTAGGCACAGGTGCCACGGCTCCACGGGCAGGAGAACTCGCTTTCTCAGTCAATATAGCACAAACTGGGGAATTTCTTTCTTTCGTTGACTACATTTACCACCGGCACTGATTGGACATCCACGTAAAAAAAGGTAGCTAACAAATTTGGAAAAAGAACATGAAAGATTTTGAAAGCAGCTAGTGTCAAAGGCTAACAAATGGATATGCATGCCCATACTTGCAAAATGTCCCAGACGAATATAGTTTGTTGCCACTTGCCTTCTGCCTCTTCGAACACCAATATGGCGCGGTCACCCTTCTTCTCCACAGAGACGAGTGGACCTCCCCCGGAGCGGCGCTTATTCTCAAAGTACAGAAAAAGCAGCTCCTCATCCACTGCTGCAGGCAGCGCCAGCACCTCCACTGTCCTTTCCTCTAGGCTTTCAACAGGCATCCTAAAAAAAAAAAAGGTCATACCATACCAGTTAAAAGTAGTTCAAATCATTGGTTTGTAGCTTCTTGACACTGTGTGTGAAAGCGGTAGCCCGAGTTTTCAGAAAACCTCACTTTCCACTCTTATGGAGGTTAAGTACCTCAAACTGGGCGTTCATTCTATACGATCACTGAATGCCTCTCCATGTAGGTCACTTTTTAATAAAAAGGTGTTGAAATTAATCAAATAATCAATGTATCGAATCGAGGACATGGACGATGCTGCATCAATAATCGGCAGGTCCATAATCGATTATTTCTGTTTACAATTTAATGTAGGCCTAACAACCTTTCGGTGTACATATTCTGGTATGTTTTGCACATTCAGGAAGTGTCATGTGCTCAGTGCTGTAGTTTTATGTATCCAATTTATTTAGTATTAGAGCACTGCAGAATGTTTTATTTGCTTAATACAGCTTTTAATATGCGAGGATTTGCTTTGCTCTACTGCTTACCCCTATTCCTATACACCCCTCTACTCTGACTCGGTTTGATGTAGAGTGGGAGATCCTTCCATATGCCTAGGCCAGTATAGAGTTCCTCGCTGTGATATTCAGCCTTCGGACTTCACATGACATGACATCTCTGGTGAAGTGACTATGCTGATACTCTTGGTGCAACTGGTAATAGGCTTAACTAACCCGCTAAAACTCATTCTTCTTGGAGGGGGAAATTCAAGACGTACCTATGCATGTCAGTTTTTGTTTTTTTAGCTTTTGCGATAAGCCACCGAAGCCCAATATGCATTGTCTGAGTCGATGTTCTTTTACTGATGGGTGCAACACATTTAGCCTACTTTTGCTCTTGTAGTCATAAATTCCGCTCAGTAAACTTTAAGCGAAACAACAGCATTTCTATTTGAAATGTGTTTAAGAAGCTCATTTAAGGATTTTCTTCACGTAGCCAGTGGACAGAGTTCGGAAACCAGCATGTCGTTAACGTTACAGTGATTAGCTAGGCCTACTCAACAACACTGACATGCTCAATGCTAACGTTACCTTACCCGGAAGCTCGGCCTTAATAACAAAGTAACGTTAGTTTGGGAGCAACATGTAGTGGTGGTGTATTTGCGACAACAAACATTGTCTTAAACGTTTTACCAATACAGTCGCTGAAGAACTGTCTGGGTTTCCCCCTACTGCGTAGTTTCACGTTACCTGAAGTTCATGCAAGTTAATCTGGCTCTAAATTTGTTCCAGCTAGAAAGTGAAACCAGTAACGTTAGCTACATAGGCCATGTTTAGACACTGGAGCTTAACGTTAGTTTGTCGCAAATGCCTTTTATTTTGGCGACAGAAAAACTATTTTCACAAGGTTTTTTCGGAGCATTACTTACCTGTGCTACAGGAAAAGCATAGCTCATAAAGTCGCTCCGTCCAAACGGTTGGTTGAGCCAGAGAGGCACTTCCTTGTTGTGCTCATAGACAGTTAAAGAAAGCTGCTTGTCGAACAGGTCGTGACGTCATCGGCGGCGCGCCATACAGGGAAACCGTTTATGAAGTCATCATGGAGACTGCTGTATGAGCAGCAGTAGCAATGATGCCTTTATTTATTAAGCTTTGTCAATTCATTATTACTGTATATGATACGTTAAATAAAATAAAATAAATCTAGTTTATGACAGTGATTGCCTTGCTTTAAGGAACTATATTTACCATAGACTGTGTAACTCAAGGACTAAACTTCTACTCCAATAAGCTTCAAAGCGATATATTGTGCTTGTTAATCCACCACATTTAGTTGGCCTACTTATTGCTTTGCATATCTAGTTAAGCTTTAACTATCGTTCTATCATGGACTCTGTAACATTTTTTGTGGAAAAAATGCCTTGGTTACCTTGTTTCAAGCCATTCTAGCGTGGTATAGAAAGCCTACAGGAAGACTCAGCTCAATTTCTGCCATTAATATTCAACAAGCTAAGCTGTTTGAATCTGATTGGCTAACAGCTAGCCAATGAGAGTCTGGCTGTATCCTTTACCCAGCCCAACTGGGCGAGCTAGTGAATAGTAATGAGCTCAGGCAACATGATGTCAGACTGACCAGCTTTTGTAAGAGGCCTGATTTCTCTGCTTATTTCTTTTCAGTGGCTAGAGCGGACAAAGGAGGTAGCAGTTCATTTTCACATTCACAACATAACACAAACACATATGGACCTAACATATTTTAAAAAATGCAAGTAAAAACGTTTTTGTGTGGCAGGGCACCTTTAAACTATCCCACAATTCCACCTGTTACACACATCAACGTATTGCTTACATGCTAATGCATCAACACTAATGCAATGATGTCATATAATGATGTAACACTGAAATATTGCATATTATGCATGCTGAACACGTCTACTTTTTATTATATCTTTTTTTTAAACTTATTTCTTAAATACTTGTAATGGATTATATACTAAGTTATAGGCAGAAGATAATAGGGCTCAAGCACTTACATGAATTTTATGACTCACCTTAAAGTCATCATTAGATCTGAGGGCCACACAGAGTATTTTAAACTGCATAATCACTGATTTATAGCACCAATGGTAGCCTCATGGACTGCATTTATAAATGAACTTACATGGTAGATCAGTTTGCAGTACTGAGCTTTAAGTAATTTGAATGGAGTTTGTATATCATTAATGTATACAAAGGCTGCAAGTCCAATAGACGTACATGCATTATATCATAACGCCTTCAATTATGATTATTACGTGCTTGATCAGTTTTCCATACTGAATGTTAACTTATAAATGCAATAGAGTTTGCATTGTGTATACAATAAGGGAGTTCTCAGACTGAATAAGACCCTATAGGCTGTAATGCAATGCATAACTTAAAATCACTCAAATGGCATTATACTGTAGGTGTGAAATGGGATCTAATGGGATTTCAGCAAGTTCAGATCCATTTTATATCTCATAAACTATAAATGTTTTCATTATAAGCAGCGCATGTATGATTGATTAGTGGGACACACTGGGTATCTTAAAATAGAGTCAGAGTGAATTGAACTCCGCAGCTTTTAGATAATCATGTCACTCATCATAACTCAAGAATCCTAAATATCATCACTATGTGCTCAGCAGCAGTTGAGCAGAGTGCAGTACTGTGTATATAAGATTTTCACAAGCTTGTATTCTTATACGCTGAGACATAAATAAGTAGTCCAAAGTAGTGGCTGAGCAGACTCGATTTAATGCTTTCTATACCTCTTTACCTTCCCATGCCATTATTATGAGCTTATACATAGATAATCAGTACGCCAAGCTGAGCATTTTGAAATTTTAATGTAACATGTACAGTGCATAAAGGCTGAGTTATAAAAACAATGTGAGTAAATTGGACTCCAATGCATTCCATAGCATACAATGACTCCTAAAAAGTTTGTGAGTTTTTTATGTTTAAACGAAATTTGTGCTGTTTACAATGGACACAACTATGGATATCTAGTTGATCAAAAAGCAAAAGGAAGTGTGTTTTTTTTTTTAATCTCATTTAAGCATACCATTTAAAAAGCAAACATCCCGCTGCTGAAGCACAGTTTGCCATTCATTATATTAGTTCCGTTGAATCACATCATCTGTTTAATATACATAGATTATCTCAGCAAAAAATGTTTAAAATAACCTCCCCCCCCCCCCCCTTTACTATTTAAAGCTGACAAATGAACATGCTTCTGATTTCACCCCGTAAATGAAAATGAAATGATAGAGATGAATATCTGTGAGGGAAAGCGAACCAACAGCAGAAAGGGAAAGAAAAAGCTGTTAGGTATAAGTTATATATATATATATATATATATAAGCACAAAATTCTGGGCCCTGTAGAAAGGCATTTTTAATGGGCCCCTACCCGCATCCACAGCTATTCATTCTAGCATCTTGTTGGCCCCTCCTGACATGAAGGCCTTTGGTACTCAGTCCCCTTTTTCCCCCCCAGTCTGATGCCCCTGCCCCTAGGCATAACCTCTTGAAGTTTATAGAAACAACTATTATGCTGTCTAGAACCACTAAAAAGTGATGTATTTCTCTTGAAATGACAGACCTCTTTTATTTACAATCATCCACATTTTCCTTTGTCTAATTAATTAATTTACACTACCCTCAACTTGTAGTCTGCGTATATCTGTCTATATCGCACAGGCTGCTAGCCATCTTATAAATGGAGCTGCCTATATTATAGCTTCCCACAAAAAATATGCACATGTGTTATTTAGAATTAATTAACCTCCTTGTCCTTTTCAAACCACACAAAAGAAGCTCCAATTCTGTGTTTCTGTATTGTGGGAGTCCACTTATAACTGAATAATGCCAGTTTTTCATTATCTATCTCTCCCACACAAGTCAATATCAATGAACTGCAACTGGAAAAATGCACAACAAATCTCTTGTCCTAAGACCTAAACTGGATGGAGAAGTAGATTAAATAGAGATGTGAGACAGACTTGGTAATTGTGTTTGAACCCAGTTTTAAAAGTGTCAGCTAACACTAAAGTCATGGCATCAGTCTTACAATGGACAAATCAAGTGGCGTCAATGCTGATATAAGTTCTTGTCCACTAGGTGACAGTGTCCCCTGCAGAACACATGTACACCGCTGTTGTCTCCAAAGTGGCTGACAAATTAGAATTGAACATTAGAATTGGTTTCTCTTCTTCTCAGCTCGCTCTCACATGGAGAGGGGGGGAAAAAGATCTTTAACCAAAACAAGTATTGCATTGTATTGATCATACAGATAACAAATCACAATGCTTTTTCATTTCCTTAAAAATCCTGAATCTAAGCTTGGTTTTATGGTCAGGAAAACTAAAGTACGAGTGTAAAAGTAAGTAGGTAATAAAATGAAATTTCTTTCACAGGTCATTTTCACGATAGGTTGAATCATTTGAAATCCAGCATCACTTGTGTCGCTGCTTAGACTGCTTAGGATGGACAATGCAGTGGTGTAGTCTAACTTATTGTAGTGGGTGTACTGTACTGTATATTAGCCAGAATCTGCCTTTGGGGGAGGGGTGGGTATATCATAGTGGGGGGTTTGGGTGTCTTCCCCCAGGGAAGTTTTAAGCATCAATGACTTCATTTCCTGTATTCGGATACAATTTAATGCACCAATTTACAGTGGAAATACCTTCATTTAGCTTATGGGAAGAAAAAAACCCACAGATGACAATTCTAAATATATCAAAAATATGATGGAAAGTATGTTGTTGCATGTCATTCCGCATTTTTCAGTGGCTATATGGAAATCCTGGAGCTTTCTTAGTGGGTGTACTGCGTATACCTGCATATCACATAGACTACACCACTGGGACAATGTATCTAAAGACACTGACCGGGCAAATGTCCCATTATGTTTCAAGGCACAATGGAGCAAATCATAGCCTATTACAACGCCACCGAGCTCTCTATTCCTGAAAAAAAAAAAAAAGAAGAAAAGTCTGAAATAACACTTCAGATAAGAGATTTGTCGGAGAAGATGATAACATAAAGTCATACCGCATTCACACATCTACAACCAGTTCAGCAAATACAAAAAATAATTTCAATCCTGCACGAAACATAGCTGTGTTTTTATCAAAACTGCAGAGATGTTGCCAACATCGTACAGGCCCAACATTTTCTTCTGTGGCGTATACAAAACAATCTCACCGACAAATACTTCAGATGATGATGCTGCATGTTAAGTGCATTTGATTCTTTCATAGTGACACTGTATACACAACAATATCATAAACAATGTAAAGGTTGCTGACAACTTTTGTAATGTTATTGATAATAATTACAATAGAGTACAATTTGATGGCAACAATTAAGCCTCCAAAAAGCTCCCATTAAAGGCACTTACGGTAACAATGACATTTTTATTAATTATATATGTCACAATGTTCATCAGAAATGTACAGTATATCATTGATTTGAATGATAAGGCACCCCTGTAGAGTCTGTGTAATGACAGATTTCAATGAGAATAATTATTACAATTAAATAATAATAAAAACTTAATTCATCGGGCACTTTCTTAAAAGGTACAAAGTGCTTCTTTTTTTTTAAATAAACAGCAGATAAAAAGGAAAACAACACAACAACAATAGGATAAAATAAAGTTAGGGCTCACATACTCAAAACATACCATTTTAGGTAAACAAAAAAATTATAAATAAAGGAAAATGATTCACCAAAATTGTATTTCTGGCAGTGTGGAGAGGGCTTTAAAAAACTATGTTGACCATCGTGTTGAGAAATAACATTCAGAAATGGGCCTAATTGAACAAATCAATGAATCTATGAAATATGACGAAGTTGAATAACTTTAGAGATTTAAATCTTTGTGGTCAAAAGTGGGTGTGGAGGTGTATTTGGAAAAAAACAAACGACTGTATTCTAAATCCGTCACATACAACTGACAGTACAAAGTAGCGGAAATTCAATCTCTGCATTTAACCCATCCTATGTATTTAGAGCAGTGGACAGCTACACATACCGCATCCTAGGGTTAAGGTTGTGGTTGTTCTGCTGTCATATTTCCTGTTTTATTTAGTTAACTCAGGCCCCGTGGTTTACCTATTGTTACTTGTTCAGTTGTTTTAACTGTACTCATCTTGTAGGTTTCCCTAGGTTTACTTTCTGTATTGGGTAACACTTTACTTGAAGGCAATCTACATAAGAGTGACATGACAGGGTTAGGGTTCATGTGTTATGACACATGAACCCTAACTTGTCATGACAAAAACCGAATGACACTTACTGACAGTTGCGTTAGGTCATAAACGTTTATGACTTGTTTATAGTGACCGTGTCATGTCACTCTTATGTAGATACCTTCAAGTAAAGCGTAAGGCGCGGTCAAGTCAGACAGTTTCCAGGCGTTTCCAGCAGCCTTCAGTCTGAACAGGAAGTCACAGAAACACCCACATACTGTTCCGGGTCCAATTCTGATTCAATAAAATGTTATCAGACCCGAAAATCAGCTTGTACGCAGTCTCCAGTTGTTTTTTATGAAGAGTAGCTTGTTAAAATGCTCTACATGCGATCTGTTGCTGATGTTAAAATACGACAGACTGTAGATGATCTGTAATCTGAACGGATTTAGTCTCTCGGACTTCTAAACGTCACTATCAGCCACACAACATGTGTTCTGTACAGAATAAGCCTTTAAATCAGACAAATAGCAGTTAAAAATCCCTCCAATTCAAAAACAACAACAAAAAGATGACATAAAACATCACGTTGAGACGATTCTGAACCAATAGGCTGTTAGATCAGCTGAAAGCCAGGCCTTTCCCATCATGCCCTGGGTACTGCGGCCGCCTTGATCTCGTGAGGTTATCATTGCGCACGTGTGCATGATATCAGAGCAAGTCAGGATTCAACAAATCTAACGGCATTGGGCGGCGATCGCCGATGATCCAATCTAGGCTGGCCTGGCTCGGTCGTCTATTGTGGAGTGTTCCTGCTGTGTTGCCTGTCTAACCCTTGTGTTGGAGCTTTTGATGCCTTTTTGGGAGTATTGAAGTAGGCTATTTTGGATTTTCTTCTCTCCGTTTGGATTTGTGCTCTTCAGCATTCATGTAAACCGGGATTTTTCTCTTTTAATAAATAGTCCACCTGCATCAGCTCCTCATGTGTCGTGCATTTTGGGTCCAGAACTCCGTACTCCTGCCTAGGCATCCGGCCAGCCTCGATACATCCAGAGAGCAACTTGGGGTTCAGTGTCTTGCTCAGGGACACTACGACATGTGGCCAGAGGAGCCTGGGATCGAACCGCCAATCTTGTGGTTTGGGGGACTCAAGTCCTGAGCACTTCTAAAACCTTGGCTACGGCCCTGCGGTTAACATATAACTGTCACATCATAGCGAAATATGTTCTTTGAGGGTTCGTTTTGAACTTGAAGTGTCCCTTGGCCTTGTCAAACTATTATTTAACAGCTGCAATCAGACAAGCAAGACGCGAGTAGCTCTGTAGTGCCAGTAGTTTATGAGAATTTGGTCCTACCTGCCATTAGGATGGAAAGTTACATTGAAGTGATATTTACAGCATAGTCAAACAGATCAAAGTACTAAAGCGGTTTATGTAAAGCATGCTTGTGACAGGGCCTCTTCTCTTGTCTTATCTGTTCACTCCCACACACATTGCAGTTGGGATTACACAAAGAAAAGGCAGTTTTGCTTTTATCTTATAGATGGTCTGTCATGTTTATCTTGTAGATGGTCTGTCATGTCTGGGCACACAAAGACAGAAGCTCTATGGGTCTGTTTGGATTGTGTTTAAGAATTGGAATTCCTTAATGGGTAACTTAGGTGTTTGTGTCTAAGTGACTGATGGGAACAATACTCTTTGAAATCGGTACAGTATTAAGCAAGACCGCTGCAGAAGGCAGTCAGCGAAACAAGATACAATGTGAGTTATAGGGCAATTGTGCACCTTCCATTTACGTTAACAAAAATGCTTGTTTTGCCATTGACAGGCTCAGATTATAATTATTATTATTCTATATAGTGTCTGACAACATTATGGAAAGGATTTGAGTTAAAGAGTAAGATTGGGGTGGCTGGTTAGCTTAGTTGGTAGAGCGGGCGCACATATGTAGAGGGTTTGTTCCTCGACGCAGAAGGTCCAGGGTTTGAGTCTGACCTGTGACGGTTTCCTGCATGTCTTCTCTCCTTTTATATCTCAGCTTTCCTATTCAGTAAAGGCAGAAATGCCCAAAAATAGTAAGTAAGATAAGAGTAAGATTCTTGTTTAAACATAAAAACATCCCCGAAATTGCATTTGCTAAAGCTTTATGTAAATAAACAGTAATTTTAGCATTGTAAAAGAAACTCCATTCAAACTTGACAGAAACAAAATAAAACTATGAAAAGCCGTTTTAGGTCTTCTTTCCACCTTTTCAACCATCACTACTCTAATTTTGGTTGAAATAAACAGTTTACTGATTTACATGTAAAAATATGTTGGCTTTATACACGCTAAAAGTATTGCTTTTTGTAATAGAGTCTGGTGGGTTTAGCGCTAGCGATCTCAGAGCTGTTTCTGGTTAAACAAAGATGTTTTAAAGTGCTCATATTATGCTCATTTTCAGGTTCATAATCGTATTAAGAGCTTATATCAGAATAGGTTTGCATGGTTTATTTTTTAAACACCATGTATTTGTTGTACTGCCCATTGCTGCAGCTCCTCTTTTCACCCTGTGTGTTGAGTTCTCTGTTTTAGCTACAGAGTGAGACATCTCACTTCTGTTCCTTTGTTGGGAGCTGACATGTGCAGTAGCTAGGTAAGGACTACTAGCCAGTCAGAAGCAGAGTATGAGGGTGTGCCCTGCTAGCAGCTAGGCGAGCATTATAAGGTGTGTTACAAAGTGACCACGTTTATCTCTGAAGTAAAGGCTGGACTACAACCGAGCTGTTGGGAGCGATTTGTGAACAGTGTTTTTTGTTGGAGATGGTAAGTCCCTTTGGGGGGACTTTGGGCTTTTTCACTTTGTAAAACTATACACAAAAAAGATATACTGTAGAACACAATAAAGGAAAGGGAAAAAGCATAAATCATAATAAGAGGACTTTAAAAGTGCTTTATTTTGCCACTGAAAGGCTCAGATTATTATTCTAAGTGTCTGACAACATTATTAGTGGACATAATTAACAATGCACATTTGGCCTATAGGATTACATTGCAGCCCGGTCTGTGGCAGCTGCTCACGGCGTTCTCGCTTTATACCCGACCAATTTCAAAGACTCGGGTTTCCATCAGTCACTTAAACCCAAAAACATAGGAAAATAGGGTGCATGTTGACAAAAACTGAAATTACCCTTTAAATATGATAAAGAAAGTGGACAGACCAGAAGAGTTCATTTGACAATGTCTTGGAAATCACGACCAAAAAAAAGAAAAAAGAAAAAAGAAAGTTCTTCCAGCGTGAGGCGAAAGGAAAAATAAACATTGAAAGGCTGCAGAGGTTCGTTTGGTGATCATCCCGCCGCACATATGGGCTTGGCATCATCTGCCTCTAAACATTCGGATTTTGTGCTTGTCTGCCAACAGCAGAGTGACATTATATTCGTGATCTCCATCATGGACTCCCGTGTGTCGGAAAGCTCCGGCCAAAGGGCTCTCCTCCCAGTAGTGGTGCCAGTTTCCATTCTGGTCTGCACCGAATCCAAACACACTGACCTGGAGCAGACGAGGAACAAAAGCACTGTGTCAGAAGCAGAAGGGATGTCATTGTGGGGAGAGGAGATACAGTATGTAGTTCACCGAACGCTTTCACACAAAACTTAGTGGTACTACAACAAACTGACTTTCTTCACTTGCTAAATTATCTTTTAAATTGATGAACGTCATGTGTGTAACACATAGGGGATTACAGAGGAGGATTAGGGCCACATGTGAACATTTTATTTGAGTTCTGAGAAAGAAAATCAGAATTCCAACAAAAAACAGTCGGAGAATTCTGACTTTAAACTCAGAACTCAAGTACATTTTTCACATGTGGCCCCAATTCATGGCTCAATTCAAACGGGATCAAAAAAATGATTTGCCTCTCCCCCATTCACTACCATATTTCTTTTCTGAAATAAGGTCCCATTGGGTCCCATTGGGTCCCATTGGGTCCCATTGGGGCGCGGAGGGACTTTGCCTCTCTATTCATCTGTGGATCTTATTCAATTTTCAGTTCAGATTCCTTATTTTTCAAAACACATTCCAGTATTGTGAAAGTGCAATGTACAAAGTTATTCCACTTCAATGAGGACTTTCAGTAGCTCTCGTGTGTCAAGGTCCATCATGCGGTGGTTCAACTCACTTCATCACATATGTGGATAGCGAGCAGTAAGCTGAGGAAGCCGGTGGAAGGATACCGTCCATGACCTTCAAGCCAACACTCGTAGACGTATTTGAAAAATGTTGGACTGTAAATCAACACCTGCAAAAGAGACGTATAGGATTTATTTATTTTTTTACTCCTTTGTAATTTAGTGAAACAGTAGCAAAATATTTTACAGTTAAAAAAATACTTCCGTATTGAAAAAGACACATTGCTATTTATACTTTATTGAAATTACAATTCTTTCACTTTGTTGTTAGAACACACATTATAAACAGGCCTGAAATACACACACTACACATGCTCAGGACCTATACTGTATATGCAAATGGGGAGATTTTGGAGTGGGGGGGGGGGGTGGGGGGGGGGTGGGGGGGCTGCGAGTGCTGGACAGGCGCCCCTGAGTAGTTTGGGGACCGGTGCCTTTCTCAACCGGCAGCTACCAGTCCGCTCTCCGTACTTGGGTCCGATTTGAACCGGTGACTCTCTGGTTCCCAACCCAACTCCCTGCAGACTGAGCTACTGCCACCCCAAATCAGAAAGAAATCATGTTTAATATAAGGTTCATACACTATATACAGTCAAAAGTATAGTGTGCTTCTGGGTGTCCTCCCCCAGGGTTATTTTGAGCGTCACAGACTTCATTTCCTGCATTCTGACACACTTTTATTCACCAATTGATGGTGGAAATACCTTTATTTAGTCTATGCAAAGAATTCAAACACAGATGACAATATTAAATATATCAAAAATATAATGGAAAGTATGTTGTTGCGTGTCATTGAGCATTTCTAAGTGGGTATATTGAAATCCTGGAGCTGTCTTAGTGGGTATACTGCATATACCTGAGTATCACGTAGGCTACACCACTGGTTCAACGGAAGGGAAATCGTAATGCTATCAGCGCTAGAGACACATTCGATTAGCATAAAAACAGATCCCAGAGAACGGTCGACTCGGGTACACGTATGTTATATACCCCTAGGTTCATTTTGCGCTGGAATTGTCCTTTAATATCTGGATATATTCTTTTAATCTAATCATAATTTTCAAATTAGTTGAGCTACTCCACAATCTTTCCACGAGCCCCCTGTAAACAGCAGATGTACCGCCTGTTTGGGAATCACTGCTTTACTCGAGTATTACCATTTTATGCAACTTTCTACTTCTATTCCACTACATCTCAGAGGTAAATATTGTACTTTTTACTGCACTACATTTAAAGATTCTTTTTTTGGGCTATTCCGCCTTTAATTGACAGGACGGCTACATGGGAAAAGGGGAGAGAGAGGGAGAAGACATGCAGGAAATTGTCACAGGTCGAATTCAAACCCTGGACCTTCTGGGTCGAGGCATACACCTCTAAATATATGTGCACCTGCTCTAACCACTGATCCAACCCGGCCACTACTGCACTACGTTTCTTCGACAGCTTTAATTACTAGTTACTTTGCAGATTTATATTATTATTATTTCAAGTTTTAAATCAACTAATAAATTATAATACAGGTTAAGCAACCCAGCATTATGTCCAGTTATATAATATAATATATATAAATCATTCTTAAACGGGCCATAAGTCCTTTTGGTACTTGAAGTACATTGAGTATTTCTACACTGCAGTATTACTACTTTATCTTTGACTTTAATATGATACTGAATTCCCCCTTCATGAGAAGCTGTTTCCCAGAAATGTTAATGATAAATAATCCTCCTGATCTCCAGGAAACGTGTGTGTGTGTGTGTGTGTGTGTGTGTGTGTGTGTGTGTGTGTGTGTGTGTGTGTGTGTGTGTGTGTGTGTAAAGATCTGAGTTCCTCTTCACTTCTTCCACTGCTGCTGCTGCTGATGGTAAGTACTATGGCACTGTTCCACTGCATCATATTTCAAAAGCTCATCATGTTTTGCATGTAAAATATTCATCTGAACAGTAGCTAAAGTTATCAAATACTTGTACTGCAAGTACAAAAAAAAAAAAAAACAATATCTGCCCCTGAAATGTAGTGGTATAAAGTATAAAGAAGCCTAAAATGAAAATACTCAAAGTACAAGTACCTCAAAATTGTACAGTGCTTGAGTAAATGTATTTAGTTACTTTCCACCACAGGAAATAGCACTAAGTATCGGCATGTGACACTAAAATAAGACGGGCCCACTGACCTCAGCATACAGAACATTAAGTGTTTTGGAATGATATGGTCAACAGTCACATGCAAATGTAAGATTAGAGTGTCCATTTACTTAGGGCAATGTCATGTGTGCATGGATATATATTCAGTTTGTATCCAAAAAAAAAAATTATGTGTGAAATAAAACCTCCGTATGACTCACCTTATCTCGGTTTGCCTTTATCCTGGACATAACCGGTGTATACGTGCTGTAACACAAGAACATTGTGTGCTTCAATTGCCTTGAAAATCCCTGAAATTCTGTTTCAACCGATCACAATTTGTCTACAATCCCTATCACATCCACAATGTGTGAGCATCCATGAATTTAAATGTGTGTTAAAGGTGCAGTAGGTAAGACTTATAAAACTAACTTTCTGTATGTTCCAGTAGAACTACATGACGCAGGTAATTTAAAAATATATCCGGCTCCTCTGGCACCACCTACAGCCTGTAGTGCGATTTGCAAAAATCCACAGCTCCCCGTTCAGATGTACCAATCAGGGCCGGGGGTGTCTAACTGTGTGACAATAACTGCTCATGATTGACACGACAATTAACGATTACTAATTATTAGTTATGTTCATGTATTATTATTTTAACAGTTTATGGTTGCACACCGCTTAGCGTTTTATATATATGTTATATTAAAGGAACACAGCGACTTATTGGGACTTTGTCTTATTCCCCGTATCCCCCGGAGTTAGAGAAGTCCATACATACCCTTCTCATCTCCGTGCGTGTTCTAACTCTGTCTGACGCACCCACCGCTAGCCTAGCTTAGCCCAGATCATGGAGGTAACCGGCTCCATCTAGCCTACTGCTCCCAATAAGTGACAAAATAACGCCAACATTTTCCTTTTTACATGTTGTGATTTGTTTAGTCACAGGGTGTACAAATAACAAAGTCACATGAGATACAACCATCTTCTAACCGTATACATACTGGGAACTATATTCTCAGAAGGCGAAGCACTGCTACTTGGGCGGAGTGATTTGCACGCAGCACATGAGAAGCGCCATGGTGAGGAGCAGAGAGTAACGTTTTTTTTCAGGTTTTGCGCTAATCACTCCGCCCAAGCAGCAGTGCTTTGCCTTCTTTTGTAACGCCACCCTAGACTGGGTAAACCCTATGGAGTAAATATGTATTCATAATTCAAATTGAAAGTCCAAAGGGAAAACAAAGCGAGATCAAATTAAAAATATTATTATTATTTTTTAAATTTTCCATTTGGCTTTGGCTTTTGAATTTCAATTTATTATTGGCTTTTAATTTTCATTTAATATTTGGCTTTTGAATTTCAATTTAACATTGGATTTTAATTTTCATTTAATATTTGGCTTTTGAATTTCAATTAAACATTGGATTTTAATTTTCATTTGGCTTTTGAATTTCAATTTAACATTGGATTTTAATTTTCATTTAACATTTGGCTTTTGAATTTCCATTTAACATTGCCTTTTCATTTGGACTTGACACATGTCAATGTAAATGAGGAGGCGTGGCCCAAAGGCTGGTGGGAGGGTCTGAAACAAAAGGGGTGCAGAGGCACCTTATGAGCAGCAGGGGGAGCTTACTGCTGAGGAGCACACTGTTAAGCATCTGTCTGCAGATTCACCACTAGGCTGGGTCTTGTTTCACATGATATAAAATGATGATGTAAGCTAAACACAAACCACATTTCATGCTACAACCGTGAAGTTTTCATGCAGTTACTATAATTGTGTGTCTGTCGCATCATATGATTCACTACACTATACACCCTATGTTAAAAACGTACATCCCTAAACACACACAGGCGTGACATTTTTGCATAGTGCTTAAATTTGAATGTGAGCTACAAACAGTCAGTCCTGCGGCCCTTCACACAATTATGTCCTTTCCCTCAGCCCCATTCTATTTAACAAGACTAGAAAATGTAACAAAATAATTCCCAACACTCAGTTAAGATCTAATGGCTGTTTGGCTAATGCTGATATTACAGCCAGTAAAAGGGGGATGTAATGATGCAGAACGATTGCCTTGGCAGGGTTGGAAGACAACTGCACATTTATTAGAAACATTTGTTTGGATTTACCCGTCCCTCTACCGTCTAACATGTTGGCGTGTTAGAGTTACTGGCAGTGGCTTCATTTTGTTTTGGGATGTGCAGTAATGAAGCTAATGATAACGGGTCATTGAGAATGTAGCAGCTGAAGGTGAAATTTACTGAAAGATTAATACTGAGTGATTATCCTTATTATGGCAATCTGATATTTGGCAATACTGAGTCAATACTGTCATGACAAACTGGTATTTGAAAGGTGTGAATTGATTTGGAAGCGCAACACATGCACAATGCATCCTAATGTTCAAGGCTTTTACATTTCGAGGACAGTTAAAGTTTTTAAACTCAAAGTTTTTAATTGTGAAATGGTGTGCTAAAGAAAGGCACCTCTGCTCTTTTGCATATTCAAATGAGAATAAAAGCACACACATATATATATATATACATATATACATATATATATATATATATATATATACACACACATATATATATATATATATATACACACACATATATATATATATATATATACACATATATATATATATATATATATATATATATATATATATATATATATATATATATATATATATATATATATACACACACACATATATATATATATATATATATATATATATATATATATATATATATATATATATATATATATATATATATATCCATCCATCCATCCATCCATCTTAGTCCGCTTATCCGTGTCGGGTCGCTGGGGAGCAGCTCCAGCAGGGGACCCCAAACTTCCCTTTCCCGAGCAACATTAACCAGCTCCGACTGGGGATCCTGAGGCGTTCCCAGGCCAGGTTGGAGATATAATCCCTCCACCTAGTCCTGGGTCTTCCCGAGGCCTCCTCCCAGCTGGACGTGCCTGGAACACCTCCCTAGGGAGGCGCCCAGGGGCATCCTTACCAGATGCCCGAACCACCTCAACTGGCTCCTTTCGACGCAAAGGAGCAGCGGCTCTACTCCGAGCTCCTCACGGATGACTGAGCTTCTCACCCTATCTCTAAGGGAGACGCCAGCCACCCTCCTGAGGAAACCCATTTCAGCCGCTTGTACCCTGGATCTCGTTCTTTCGGTCATGACCCAGCCTTCATGACCATAGGTGAGGGTAGGAACGAAAACTGACCGGTAGATCGAGAGCTTTGCCTTCTGGCTAAGCTCTCTTTTCGTCCACAACGGTGCGATAGATTGAATGCAATACCGCACCCGCTGCGCCGATTCTCCGACCAATCTCCCGCTCCATTGTCCCTCACTCGCGAACACAACCCCAAGGTACTTGAACTCCTTCACTTGGGGTAAGGACTCATTCCCTACCTGGAGAAGGCATTCCATCGGTTTCCTGCTGAGAACCATGGCCTCAGATTTAGAGGTGCTGATCCTCATCCCAACCGCTTCACACTCGGTTGCGAACCGATCCAGTGAGTGCTGAAGGTCGCAGGCCGATGATGCCATCAGGACCACATCATCTGCAAAGAGCAGCGATGAGATCCCCAGCCCACCAAACTGCAACCCCTCCCCACCCCGACTACGCCTCGATATCCTGTCCATAAATACTACAAACAGGATTGGTGACAAAGCGCAGCCCTGGCGGAGGCCAACCCTCACCTGAAAAGAGTCCGACTTACTACCGAGAACCCGGACACAGCTCTCGCTTTGGTTGTACAGAGATTGGATGGCCCTGAGAAGAGACCCCTCACCCCATACTCCCAGCAGCACCTCCCACAGTATCTCCCGGGGTACCCGGGTCATACGCCTTCTCCAAATCCACAAAACACATGTAGACCGGTTGGGCATACTCCCAGGCTCCCTCCAGGATCCTTGCGAGTGAAGAGCTGGTCCGTTGTTCCACGACCAGGACGGAATCCGCATTGTTCCTCCTCAACCCGAGGTTCGACTATTGGCGAACCCTCCTTTCCAGCACCTTGGAGTAGACTTTACCAGGGAGGCTGAGAAGTGTGATACCCCTATAATTGGCACACACCCTCTGGTCCCCCTTTTTTAAAAAGGGGAACCACCACCCCAGTCTGCCACTCCTTTGGCACCGTCCCAGACTTCCACGCAATGTTGAAAAGGCGTGTCAACCAGGACAGCCCCTCCACACCCAGAGCCTTGAGCATTTCTGGACGGATCTCATCAATCCCGGGGCTTTTCCACTGTGTAGTTGTTTGACTACATCAGTGACTTCCGCCTGGGAAATCGACGACAATCCCCCATTATCCTCCAGCTCTGCCTCTAACATAGAGGGCGTATTAGTCGGATTCAGGAGTTCCTCAAAGTGCTCCTTCCACCGCCCTATTACCTCCTCAGTTGAGGTCAACAGTGTCCCATCCTTACTGTACACAGCTTGGATGGTTCCCCCCCCCCCCTCCTGAGGTGGCGAACAGTTTTCCAGAAGCACTTTGGTGCCGACCGAAAGTCCTTCTCCATGTCTTCTCCAAACTTCTCCCACACCCGCTGCTTTGCCTCTTTCACGGCAGAGGCTGCAGCCCTTCGGGCCCTTCGGTTGCCTGCAACTGCCTCCGAGTCCTCCGGGATAACATATCCCGGAAAGACTCCTTCTTCAGTCGGACGGCTTCCCTGACCACCGTTGTCCACCACGGTGTTCGTGGGTTACCGCCCCTTGAGGCACCTAAGACCCTAAGACCACAGCTCCTCGCTGCAGCTTCAGCAATGGAAACTTTGAACATTGTCCACTCGGGTTCAATGCCCCCAGCCTCCA